>NW_028186259.1:1113067-1216529 GCF_003343005.1 Rhea americana
GTGGAGTCTCCTTCTCTGGAGATCTTCAAGGTCCGCCTGGATGCAACTGTGTCTAACATGCTCTAGGTGACCCTACTTGAGCAGGGAGGTTGGACTAGATGATCTCCMGAGGTCCCTTCCAACCTTTCTGATTCTGTGATTCTATGATTCTATGAATGCCAGCTATATACTGTGGCAGGGGCAGAGGGTTCTTGTCTGAATACTAGGGTGGTCTTTTTGGCACAAAAATGAGAGAAAGAAATAAGGTAAATGTACTGCTGAGAATACATTAATTCAGGGTCCGTAAAGCCATAAAGCAGCTAAAATGATTTTTTTTATGCTAAACTAGAATTGAATTAAATCTGTTTTGCTGGACACAGGCATCAGTCTTGCTTCATCTCATGATGCCTTCGTTTCTCTGTTCAGCACTGGAGCTTCTTGGCAGCTGCAGGCTGCACACAGACAGGTTCAAACGAGTGAAAGTAACTATGTAGTCTACTAATGTGCCTCCTAGGATGGCCTCATACTCCAAGAAACCTCACAGTCCTGCACTGCAACCCCAGTTGTCTTCTGTCCTGTCAGCTGGCATGTGAAATCTTGCATCTAGGGTAGCACCTACTTCCTGTCCCCAGCCTTCAGAAGGAAAAGATAAGTGGCTTGATTTTACAATCTAGATATGAAGTGTGGTCTACATGACTAATAAGTTATAGTGCTTTTATATTACTAGAGAAACCCCTCTGGCAACATCATTAGCTGACATGTTCTTAAATCTTGGAATGATCCTACTAGGTATTGGCCTTTGCTCCTGCCATCATCTCTTTGTCGATCAACAAATTGCCATCCAATATTTCTCCTATTTTTACAGGGATTTTCCTGTTGATATAAAGCTGGAATCAGTTCAAGACTTGGCAGATGCATAATGATTGCAAAAAATTAATTCTAAAAAGCCTGTGCATCTGCATAATCAGTAAGCACCCATAATTGCCCTTGTAGCTTTGCATCATACAGTATTCCTGATCCAGCCAAGATTTTCTATCAGCTCTCCTTGTCCAGGGAAGATTTTGTTTGTGCAATTTCACTCTTAGTAAGACTACCCTTTGCAGAATCAAGACCTCAGAGAACAAGCCTTTTGACTGGACACTTGCCTCCTTTATTTGCCTCTGATGCTAAAGAAATAACTGCTATAATAAATAGGGAATGGGAGTTATATCACATAGAGATGATGAAAGGGTTTATAATCTCATTGCTGTTATTTGGTTTTTCTTTTTTTTTTCTTTTTTATTTTTTTTTAATTTTGTCTTAGGCACACTATTCCTTCAACCCAGACTGTAATTAATTTTACTACATCACCAGTTATCTCTACTCCCTAACCAGCCTTGTCATTTTAATTTTTCACAGTCTTTCTTTTTTTCTATCCATGTGCCTGCTCCTGTATCTTCCTGAAGTCTCATCAACTCTGGCCCAAAGCCTTAGGCAAATTTTTCTGTAATGTACTCCTCTACTTCAGACATAAGAGGAAAAAATACCACTGCCACGAGGTGGGGGGGGGGGGAGAAGAAGGCAGAAGAATATTTTTGACCACAGCATTGTCTAGGAATTCAGACAGTCCTGGAGAGYTCAGTTAAAAAATTAGGCATCCTTTCAACCAGACTCTTGCTTATAATAATAMAGGAAATAAAGTGATATTGCAGATGGGACTACAGAAAAAGGTGTTGAGAAGAGCAGAAACTCCAAYCTCAGTAAACTCAATAAATAATAATAATTTCAGAATTTCACTCACATTTAATGTGAGTATCAAGAAATAGTTTAGGTCTCTGAGGATGGTTCTGCAGAGATAGAGAATTTTACAGTAGTTTTGCCCGCACTTTGAAAGCTTCTTTCATATTCACCATAGACAGATTAACACTTCTCTGGGCTGTCTCAGGTAAGTTAGCTGAAAGGACTTACTGTCCCACACACAGTTAGCCTGGATGTGGGCTGAGCTAACACATGAGTTTGYCCTGAAACATCTACAGGCTCTTCTGAAAAGCTCAGCTGCCCTCCTTTTATACGTCCTCCCAGAAGGTAGTCAATGACAGTGTGAAATCTCAAGGGAACCTCTTTCAGATGAATTCTTTGCAACTAGACCAGAGGTATAAGAAGCCTCAAAACTATCAAGGCCACCCACCCATCCTGTGTAATCCCCATGTCACACTATGCAGTTTTCCTCTGACTTCATCTTCTCCTTCCCTACCCTGCCCTGCCTTCACATTGACTTTTATATTTTTCACCCTCAAGAAATCTCCAGTTCCTGCAGCATCTTTCTCCACTATCTCTCCCCGTGGATCCTACCTAACTATGTGCAGTAGGCTTGCTTTCTTCTAGCAGTTTACTACTACTCCACTGAGAATGCATCCTTTCAGGTTGGAAGTTTTTCCCATCCTGATATTATCCCAAGAAGTCCTCTATAATGCTTGCATTYCAATTTCAAGGTTTTCTTATTCATAGTTACTTATTTTAATGCCCTGACATTCTAATAGCAACTTGCCTCAAAAATCCCCTAGGTCACCTCCTAGCCTTTCTTCCATTGAAGGGTTGAAAATTCTTCCATTTATTTTTTTCTTCTGTTATAAATTATCTCATCTTTTTCTATGCTAGCATAAACCAAAACCCAGTGCAACCCAAAGTCAAGGGAGAAAATTATTCTGCTTGCCTAAAATTAAAGATCATAGTAAAGTATATATTAGAAACACACATACATCAGAAATACAGGGAGTCAGTGAGCAGAGCACTGACTTTACGGCTGTTTCTCTTGAAAATGTATAATGTCTTCTTATCCAGGAACATTTGAGCAYACAAATTTACTCATATCCTATCCGTGCAAAATTGAGAAGTGCTGCTGTCCCAGTTACAGTGGGAGGATGTTGCAGAACTCTGAAGTTCGGAGACTGAGGATCTTGAACAGGATCACCAAAAATCCTAGTCACAAAACAGTAATGGTATGCAGATGCCCCACAAGCTATGTCAGTATTCTATCTATAGCAAAGTAAAGCTTCTGAGTTGGAGCATGAGATGGACGTTCTCCTTCTTGTCCTACCCAAGGCATCCTGGTGCAACTTGGGTATGTCTTCTCATCCCACCAGACCTTCCTTGTGATACTGGGAGGCTGTTTCCTTTGCCTGTCTAGATGGAAAGGTCTTCAAAACAAGACTAGATCTGTGTCAGCCATTGAGCAATGTGATCCCATCTCAGCCAAGTGCTGTTACTATTAGTGTAAAATTAATCATTTTTAGAAGAGGTACTACCTTATTCTTGATCAGCTTCTTCAATGACAAAGTCTCAGTCACATCACCTCTCTCAGCAATCACCACAGGGACCATATGCAAGAGAGGATTCTTACTTATTTTGGCCTCACTTCACATTTTTGTTGCAATCATGCTTTATTTCACTTTCTCCCCTCATGTTTCCCATGCTCCAACACTAAAATTAATGCACCGTAGTGTTGGAAATCAAGATCAACAATGCCACAGTTAAAGATTTTTTAGTTCTGCTTATTCCATTAGAGGTCTAGACATGCAAGACATTATTTATCCTGTAAACAAAGTATGGATAAATGCAAGGATTCTGAATTAAAGGATTAATTAAACCTCTTAACTGTTTCCAATATGTCTGATATTTTTTTCCAAATAGAAGGCTCCATTGTATAATTTTTGAATATCATTTACATTCAATATTATTTGCATGTTATTTACATACATCCTGACACTTGYAATTACATACTTTTTGCTTTCACAGTGCTTGGAAGTGAGAGACTCACTTGCCAGGAATAGAACTGCTAAAGGGGAGCAGAGATTAGGGGATRGAGGAAGTTTATCTGTGCAGATAGAAAAGGATGTCTTACCATGTGACAGCATCTAAAACTGGATATCAGTTATGAAGGAAAGGGAAGATGTCTGAATCATTTCATCAAAGCTAGAATTCTTTACAAGTTGTGTCTTCTCATGAAACATGAACTCTGAACCATGAGGCTTAGAGCTTAGAGCTCTACCATGTGTATTCACATTAAACAGCAGTCTGTGTTCTGCAGAAAATGCTGGAAAAGGCTCCAGGTCCATATTGTGGAACACTGTATGGCCCTTATCCTGACTGTTTTAAGCTAGAAAACCTAGCACAGTCAACCAGAATCCTGGCTCAGCATGAAATCACTTTGATTTCACTTGAAAATGACTAATAACAGGCTTGAATCTAGCTATGACTGGCAGTATGAGGTTCATCTAACCAGTGTATGTGTCTTCATCTGAACTAGTCATACTAGATCGCCTTCGTAGTTGATGGAGAGAAGTAGACACTTTTGGGGTATAATTCATCTCATTCTAAAGCATACATCTAAGTTAAATCAAAGACTTAACAGAGCCACTGAGTTACAAGGCAGCCTATGTTGACTACTTCTTATGCAGATATCTACAAGAAAAAGTAATGACTGAAGGTTATTGCCAACTGGTGACCCTTTAAGGGAAGTAAGATAACGCTCGGACTCCATTTCTTGGCATCACAGCTGGTGTTTAACCTTTACAGATATGCCACAGAGGCAGAACAGAAGCTATACTTTTAACAGGACCTGTTCCTCTGAAATAGGATTTACTTACATTGGCTGGGAAGTGTGGGTAGGATGGTATACATGCACTTGTCCTCATGATTGTGCTTGTAATAGTGAAGTAAGCGGTTCAAGGTTCAAGGTCAAAACTGTTCTGCTGCTAGATATCCTGGTCCAACTAGCTCTCACCCACAAAATGCCGAGACAGTGCACAGTTTGTGAGCTTGTATGGGCCAGGGTAATGAGTGTATAAATGAGGTCATCCAATTTGGAAGACAATTAAGTTCTAGAGACAGGAACTGGCTGAGCCGTTAGCTCTCAGGTTAGAGGGTAGAAAGTAGCTTGTTTTATGTATTATCATAGATGCAATCTGTGTTCCGAGTAACCTCCTACATCCTGTTCACAGCATGTGGAGTAGGTTTACCCACTACTTCACTCTTCAGGGCAGGTTCAGGSTGTGCGTACCTACACCTTTGGAAGTCAATAGCACCTTCTGCATGGCCAGGGTGGCAATACTTATACACAATTTGGGGATTCCTTAGGGCTTAAGCTGATGTGAGTCCACCTAAGAAGCATGGAGAAATAAGTAAGAGAAGAGACCACTTTTCAAGACATCACTTGCAGAGACATCCAGTTTTGGAGACCATTTCTTCCATCTACAACTGATAAGCTGTTTTAGATGCTTTTAAGTGGCAGGAGTCTTTCAGCTGAAGAATCTTGAACTTTTTTCAGGTTGAGGTCTCTTACCTCAGTTTTTGTTGTTGGTCTGGTCAGAAATTTCATCTTCCTGCTTAAGTATGTGTTCTGCAGAGGAGTACAAATTTTATCTTGTGCCACCAGGGCACCTTGCAACCAAGAATTTTATGATACAGAGAGAGTTTAATAAAGTTCCTCATCTTTCAGCTCAGTAAAGCAAAGCACAGAGGAATCTTCTGAACAACTGAAGCACATTATTATTATTGTCATTCATAAAAAGTAGTCTTCATAACAAGTCAGTGATTTAAAGGTATTACAAAACAGTAACATGGTGGAGATCTAACTCGGCAAAACATTTTTTAATTAAAAAAATAATTAAACAMAGCTTTAACTAGGATAGCCTGGAAGCGCTTGATAAAGTCACAATGAAATGGAAGGTGAATATAAGTTTGATTTTTTTCCCTCAGAAAAGTAAAAGAAAAATTASGAACACATTGAAGTTCTTTGAATCACAAACAAAGGACAAGAGCAGAACAAACAGGAAACTTCTTATAYGTGTAACTATATGTATATGCACATACATACACATATTTGTTGGTGTATACATATAAATGTGTGTGTGTATAAAGATACATATATGTACCTATACCCACACACACAGAGTAATGGGCATTTATCTAGCCACTAAAACTACATCAATGCTAAAAATTAAACAGTATTAGGAAGTGGGAGTAGGAATTTGCTCATCCAGAGAAGGACCGGGGAGTGCTGGTGGATGACAGGTTGACCATGAGCCAGCAATGTGCCCTTGTGGCCAAGAAGGCCGATGGTCTCCTGGGGTGCATTGAGAAGAGTGCTGCCAGCAGGTGGAGGGAGGTGATCCTGCCCCTCTCCTCAGCCCTGGGGAGGCCTCAGGAGTCCTGTGTCCAGTTCTGGGCTCCCCAGTACAAGAGAGACATGGGGCTACTGGAGAGAGTCCAGCATAGGGCTACGAGGATGATCCGAGGGCTGGAGCACCTGCCCTGTGAGGAACGGCTGCGAGAGCTGGGCCTGTTCAGCCTGGGGAAGAGCAGACTGAGGGGGGATCTGATCAGTGTGTACAAGTACCTGAAGGGAAGGTGTCAAGGGGACGGGGACGAACTCTTTTCAGTTGTCCCGTGTGACAGGACAAGAGGCAATGGGCAGAAATTGAAGCACAGGAAGTTCCCCCTAACCGTGAGGGGGAATTTCTTCCCTGGGAGAGTGATGGAGCACTGGACCAGGTTGCCCAGAGAGGTTGTGGAGCCTCCTTCTCTGGAGTTCTTCAAGGCCCTCCTGGATGTAACCCTGCCTAACATGCTCTAGGTGACCCTGCTGAGCGGTGAGGTTGGACTGGATGATCTCCCGAGGTCCCTTCCAACCTTATTGATTCTATGATTCTATGATCTGCAGTGTTGAATCATCAGGCGAGTCTATCAATTGATTTTGATCTAAACCAGCTAGCACTCCTGGAGACAATTCTTGGAGAGAGTTTTAGAAGAATCAGAAGCCAAGGTAATTCTCAACAAGCAATCTGGATATGCCTCGAGGAGTTTAATAGTATGGACATGGTCAGAGCCTTCCTGCTGGCTTCAGAGATGGGTAACAAGTCTAGAAGAAGTTTTATTTTTATGTAAGCAGTATGACAGGCAGGCTGATTTCCAGTGTTAACGTGTATTTTTTTTTTTTATCTGGCCATTGAGAAAAGAAAGCCTCAGGTTGGCATTGACTGCAATGCAGGAGAAGCTTGCTTCATTTGTGTCCCATCACCTCATGCCATTTCTCCTATACATCTGCTGATTCTGTGGCAATCTCCTCTCTGGCATCATTCTGAAGTTCTGGCACCCTTTCAGCCTTCTTCCTTTCCTCATTGTGACCAGCCAAAGGCTGGGAGACATCCTTCCAGCTGGAGAGCCTTGGAACAGCCAGCTGCTGCAGGTCCAGAGAGTCGCCAGGAGAGGTTCCTCCACATGGCTGTGGGCAACTGTCATTTTTCCTAGCTGTAGAAAAGATGTCTCTATGACCTGTCTTATGCTGGACAGTATTTGTCTTTCCATCCAGTGTTTTGGTTTCAAGGGGCTGTTGGTTCAGGTCCTTTAAGTGTCCTCTAGCATCTCCCACTGTTCTGTGTTCTTCCATATCTGTAAAAGAAAAACTTGTCTGTGCTTTACAATAACTGTAAGACTCTGCCTTCATCTTTCCTTCCCTTTAATGCCTTTACTGGCTGTTAGAAACTTTAATGAAAAAGTAGTTGTTATTGGAAAAATGGTTGTTAGAAGGATCACTTTAACTGGCCCCCAATTTCAATTTGGCAAAAAGAAGCTGCTAAAATCCAATAACAATAAACTGCTTCCACAAATAAACATACAACAACCAAAAACCGAAATGGAAACAGCTGCCTTTTTCATACTGATACAAAAATAGCTCCTAAAGCATTATCCAATGGTTATCAAATGGTTCAATAAATTCTTAATAATAAAGTGTATAGAATACAGCTGTTTTATAAGCTGTTTACTGCTGAGGCTTATAATCATCTTCAATACTCACTACACATCTATAAATACATCAACCATCTATGAATCGAGCTATAATATAACGCATAATTTTCCAGTGTTTGAAACCTACTCAACGCGGAGGCAGCAACCTGTACTGTTGTTTATGAAATGATGTTGAAAAAATGCAGAAAAAGTGAAATACATCTTATACATTTTTCATGTGGAAACGCAAAATGTTTACATCGTAATAATCCAAAGGGTTATCAAGCACAGAGGCAGAATCACTTGTAGTGTTACGACAGATGGCTTCTTGAGTTGACAGTGTGTGCTATCACTTCAGTGCAAGATTGGCAGTCTGCTTCATTTGGATRCTGAAAACATTTGTGAAATTCTTGSAGTCATCTCCTCCCACCCCAATCCCAGAAAAGAAATGAAATTATTCAAAAAAAYCAAACCTTGGATACTTGCTCCAAATCCAGAACTAGTCCCAGACTATATACCACATTTGTTATTGGATGACACTGGCTTTTGCAGACCATTYATAAGCATATATTATTGTATTATATTACTCTATTAATGTACATATATTACCCTTACCACAAGTGGTCCACAAAAAATGTGTTGCTACCACTACATGTTACTCAGCTTTGTCTTCCAAGTTTAACCCTTAGCAGCCTGACACCTTTTGCCCAATGGTTTTTAGAGCCCTCTGCTCAGATAAATGRCAGAAGAACATTTCTACTATCCAGACCATGCCAGAGTTCACACCGCTGTGAAGAGATGAGACAGGGTCAGTCCTGACGAAGGCACGATGAAGAATCCTATCTGCTCAGTCTTTACGATGGGGACAGTAGCAGAGGCAGCAAGAGGTCGGATAGTTTTGCAGATTCCTGATGGCAAAGCATCACGCTACAGCTATCTGCAGGCAAAGCTCCCCCTGACACCAGTGGCAACTTTGCTTGACTGAGCCTGAAGTCTGTATGGTCATTTGGAAGAGTATTTTCACAATTATTTGATTTAAGAATAAACTATTGGTGATACTGGTCTGGAAGACAGAGAATGTGGCTTTGGTGAGGTAGAGGGAACAGCTCTGCTTGCTATTTCTGTTGAGTAAATTATGCCTCACTTTCCTCTCCAAAGGATGGATCATACATGCACTAGGACTGGTTCCTTCCTCTACCTTACTTGGGGGGAACTATGTGAAAAAGGCTGACACAGCATATACTCACAGTCAACATTAACCACCTTTTTATGTGATCTTACCCCTCCTTATGAAACTTATTCGATATAAAATATATATATATATATACACTCTCCTTTTTTTTTAAAAAAAAATCTCTTCCCTCTTTTCTATAATTCCTCCGTTTTGAACTTTATTTGYTGGCATCTTTTTCCCTATTTTCATTTCCTCTCTACAATTTCCATATTTCTTTAAGTCTGGGCTCACTTTTCCTGTTAAGGACTGTTGGGTTTTTTTCTGACTAGTATGCCTATAGCATTCAATTTCAGAATTGTGCCTTTTGGTAATACACTGGAAAGTTCTCAATAAATTTTCAGTAGTCACACATGTTTCTGTGCATAATAGTTTCCCTCCTCATGATTGTTTTAGCATTAGATAGYTGGCTTTTTTAAAATACAAATTACATACATGACTGGCTTCAACTTYCTGCTTTTTACACATAAACAAAATGATCAGGTCATAATCCCTTATAACAAAGTTTCATGTTATTTTTTGCTATGTATTTAAGCCTGCTTCACCTTCAAAGTTGCCATCTTCTGTTGCAAAAATAGGTGTTATCAAACAAGTTTGTGTTATTCCTGGAAGAGACTAAAAGTTTATTTTTGGATATGAGCAGTTTCAAGGATGAAATATTGCCTAGACAATTGTAGGATGTAGTAGTCTATAATACCATGTTTTTCTCTATTTTTAATTAAATTGAATACACATTGTTTTCTCAATAAAACCCACATTAGCTGGATTAAGAATCAGCTAACAGCCAGCCTAGGTAGCAATTATCAATGGGAACGAACTCTGGAYGGGTGGGATGAGTTGCAGTACCAGACACAACCACTAAAATCGATGCTTTTCTGTGTTTTTATCTGTGATCTGGAATTAAATCTAAAAAATTATTCTGATTAAATTTGCAAGGAGCAGGAAGAATGGCAAATTAGTAGAAGGAAAAGGAGAAGTTGTCCTGAGCAACCTAGAAAGAAAGGATGCAGACCATATCTGCAGAGTGAGGACTCTCTTCAGGAAAACAACTAATAGTGATTTCTGGGTGACTGTGGCCAAGCAGCTCAGGTTGAGCTCTAAGCAAGATACAAAAACAAAAAGGACTAATGAGATCTTTTGATGGTAGAGAGGTAGTGAGTGATGTCGAGGAGGAGACTTTACTTTTGCAACAGCACAAAACAGACCTCCAAACCAGATCTGAGTAATGCAGAGGGGAGAGAAAAGAGCCATTAGAAGGGTTCCAAGTTGCCCAGAATGGTGAGAAACTCCCAGAAAAGTAACAATTTGCCTCTAATGGACAAGCATTTTCACAGGGAGAAGCTATGGTATTAAAGGGATCTTCAATATAACAAATTAATCCAGTAGATTAAGCTCAAATGCTAGAAACTGAAGCTAGGAAATGTAAACTGGTACAAGATATATTTTTCAGTGCTTTCAATGCTGGAGGTGACAAACCACCAGAATAAATTGCGAAGATAAGCAACCTCCACCTTTCTGTTAACCACGCTTTAGTCAATCAAAAGTTATTTAATTCAAGTGAAAGAGAATTATGTGAAAGTGAGGAGATTTTTGTTACAGAGTGGGTCAAGTAAGATAATATCTTGATCTCTTCTCACCTGAAATATTGAATATATGCACGTGGCTTTCTTCATCCTCTCCCTCCTTMGTTATTTGTCCTGGGACAACCACCAGGGCTCCTGGCTCTATTGGACTTTGCACTGCATAAGTACTTACCAAACAGAAAAGCTTTGCCTTGCAAGACTTACTGTGACGATTAATAATAAAGACTCTGAACATTTAATTGTTTTAGAAAGGTGGGATTTCTTATGGGGCGAACAACTATAAAGCAAAAACTAAACAAAAAGACTGTAGCTTTGATTGTATCTCTGCYTCCAAAACCAACAGCACTTTAAATAGGGGGAAATCAAACATTAGACATTTCCAAGTCATATGTATTAAATTCACTTAAGATATTGTTATCCTTGTTTAGATTTGAACATATCGGGGAATCTTTTTGTCTTGCAACTATTCCTAAAAGACTTTAAGTGGCTGGATTTCCTTCTTCTGACAAAAAATTTTCCCATGAATTATTTACATGATGGCTCCAATCAGCGCTCTACCTGTCAGCCTCCCCAGCCAAAATGAAAGTTCACTATGTAAAGGTGCCGAGGGAGAATGGCAGTCTCCCACTGCGAGTTTATAGACAGAACTAAGTCAGCACGCATTATGTGTCAGAGCCGACATCAGACAGAATCAGATTCTTTGATCTCAGACCTCCACAGGAAGCTTAGATCTCAGACAAATTAGATAAAAAATGAATTTATAGCAGATATGTATCCTAAGGCACACAGCTGAACACTGTATTTTGGAGGAGTACAGCAAATATCAAAACACATAAACTGCAGAATTTCCTCTCTCCTCTCTCTCTCTCTGCTTTTGTGATAGATGCTAATGAAGAGAAGATAAAGCTCCAACTATCTTCTTCCTGCCTCTTATGTAACCCACATGCTTTGGAAAGCAGGAGAGAAAAGTAATTCCCAATACAGGGTAAATGGATGGTTCAGCAGGGTTATCGGAATGCCCTTAGATGCGCACTGCTGGCTGGTGAGACCAAAAAAAAAAAAAAAGGAAAAGAAAAGAAACTATAGGAATATTTCATACATGCAGAGAGGGAAGCCAATGGTTTCTGCTGCCAGCTGCATGCCCCAGAGGCTGTCTGGTTTTCAGTGACCTCAGAAGAAGTTTGTTTGATGAGCAGATGATGAAAAGACAAGTCTCGAGGAGGTGTGTGGAAGAGGGTTGTTTGTGAAAGTGACAGTAGGGGATGAAGGGGGACACAAAATGGGGGAGAACTGAGCCATTTTGGGGTGCTGTCTTTGAATCACTGCACATAAATCACGGCATGAAGGTCTTGCAGAAGGAACTGCAAGTTGTGGAGGTAACAATGAGAGTGTGGAAATGAGCTCTGAGTGGCTTTACCTGCTTTCCCCACCTCTGCCATGGACTTCAGTGCAGTCATCCACAGCCTGCAGACTCATCCAGAGCCTTTTGAACATTGCACAAAAGCTATCTCTGCTATTACTCCGGTAGCACATGGAGATCTGGTTACGGGAGRTCCTGTTGCTCCAGGCGTGCTGTGGGTAGAACAGGAATGCCAGTCCCTGTCCTGCTCCAAAACCACCAAGTGAAATCATGGACTCAATGAACTTAAGGATGCTTTTGCTACTGCCTTCAGTCAAGCTAGGATTTCACATAATATGTCAACAAGGAGAGAAAATACTAAGCAGACAAATATTCAGGAGGAGGTAGAAGGTCTGTTGCCCTGTTAACTGTGCCACTGATCTATACATACCTGTAGTCTGTAACAGACCTAATCCTCATCCCTTCTGATGTCAGACTATTTATAAATCTGWGTCATTCTCATTCTGCAATCTCACCTCTTGTTGCAGAAATGCCACTTTCACTCTCTCCTCGATTGCAGCAAGGCTGGATATGAGCTGAACGAGGCCGTGCCAGGGTCTGGTGYGTGTTGGTACCGGCTTCTGCCTGCTGCCTTACATTAGCCTGTTTGGCTCTCGTTTCTGCAATGAAGCAAATGGTTGTATCACTCTCAATCCATCCTTGGCTCAGCACCAACTACTGCTTTAAGCAACAATAAATTGCTGGTGAATTACCAGGTAACTTAGCACGTGTTACTTCTGTCCAAAAGGAGAAAGACTTATTTTACGATTATATCATTATATCATCTTATATTTTACCACTAGAGATCCCATCTATTCTCTCAAAAGTAAAATCTTTCCTTGTATTCTCATCATATTCACTAATATAAGGTCAATATATCGACCTTATCGCGGCTAGTATTCATGCTGCAGTTTAGTAGGGCTCTTTGGCCTGGACTTGCAAAGTTCTTCGGAAGACCAGGTCTAGTGAAACTTGTGAGAAGGTAGGCCTTGAAACTAGTGGGAGATCAATCTAAAATGCTTTATTAACTGGGATGTGCGCTGGCTCCTTCAGTATGGGTTAACTGTACCCATACTGGGCTAGTCCTCAACATATCCGGAAGACCATGTTGTTGGTGGTTTCGGACCTATCCAGAAGTTTAGGGTGGTAATTTAGGTATCAATCCACAGAGTAGTTATCACCATGTCATTTGACCTTCAGTTTTTTTCTTACACAAAGAGCTTTACACCTTCCATGTTGTATAAACTTCCTTTAGGTAGCTGTGTTTGTTTTTAAGGTCAGTGTTGAAAAACGAACAAACAAACCAAAGAACAAACAAACAAACAAAAAAAAATCCTTGAGTTAAGTTAGAAGCAGTGTGGATTTGTCTGAGGGAAGAACTCCACAGAAGCTGCAGCCCTCTAATCACTGCTTTGATATAAATGATGTCTATGATGTASTATGGGATGTCAGCATGGTTACACAGCCGCCTCTCTTGCGTTCACATTGCTGTTGTGTCTTCTTCCTGGTCATCACTTCAACTTCGCAACAGCCTCACCACAGCAATATATTGCTATGTTATCTATTATCATGAAAATGCAGTGGCTGAAAGGATAATCCYGGCACTTGAAATCACGGCGAGCATTTCCTTTGTTTCTCAGTTCCCTAACTGCACAATAAAAATCAGATTTTCTGCACTTTTCAAACACATCTCAAACTTTTTGCAGCAAGGACTCAGGCATCTGTTATAGGCACATAACAATATAACCCTAAACCATGTTGCTTATTATCCAACTCCACAGAGCTTTCTCTGAGTGCTGCGATCTACCTGAACAATTTGCAGAAGATAAATTAAGATGGAAGAAAATGATGAGGCAACCAGAGGAAATAAGTGAAAGAGTCATGAGACCAGTAGCACAGGAGATATATAACTAGACAGACTGATTATGAGTCTTATCCAAAGCCAACAGAAATTGGGAAAAAGGAAAAAAATATCAAGCTATTTTTGGAATACTTAGGAATGGTGTTAAAAACTCTGCTTTGCCTTTGTTAATAAATTCTATTGTGGCCACGCTGCAGATCAGATAAATGAAAGAGATTTATACTCTGTAAGTGTAAATTTTTGTGGGCATTTCCAACTTACGGTTGCTTTTGCTTTTCTTGAGACAGCAGAATGCAAAAAGACCAAGGATGAGTGCAGATGCTGCTGAACTCARCATAACAACAAGGATCATGCTGGACTTCTCTCCCAGGGGGACAGAAAAGGTGGTAAATGGCTGAGACAGCACAGTAAACTTGGCCCCTGAGGATTAAAAGCAGCAAGAGTTTATTACAAAAGTGAGGACACTGGTTTCATAGTGAAAACAGCAGGTTGTAGCCTTTTAACAATGATATTGCTATTAAAAGTGCATGCTGGAACAGTCCAAAAGTAAAGTCTGTCTCCTTATCCAACACTAGCCAACACTATTTATTTAGGATGGAGTATCAGAAGGCAGCAAGCATGCAACCAGACTTCCCCAGTTTAAGTTCCCAGCCTCCRGTGCCTCCTGAAGCAGAGGCGGTCTCTTTGAATGTGATAATCCTTAATCAAAATTTCTTCCATGAGTTTCTCCAAGTGACTACCAAACCCAGAAAATACATTCACAAAGCATCCGTGTCTAAGGCCAAACAAGCCAGGCCCGGGCGGAACACGTACGCAGTCTGCCTAACAAGGACGTGGAAGAGCGCACCAACGTGCCGCCCAGCACATCACCTGCCTCGTTCTCAGCCCTAATCCCCCAATTCTTATCACTTCGATGGACATGTATTCCTTTTACCTGTTTGATTTATACTTTTAATACAAAATTGAAAGCCTTCTTTTCACTTATTCTCGAAAATCAGAAACGCTGTCAGACAGAGACGTGGAGACTGGGGTAAGTAGCTGTGAGTTGTTTTATCTGAATCTGATTAGATTTGTGTCAGTATTGTCCACCTGAACACGGAGCTTCATCAGAACAATGTGGGAAGCATGTTCCAGCTGGGAAAAAATTACCTGCAGATTACACACATATGAACTTCATCTGAGAGGAGATAAGTAATCTCACGGGTATCAAGGACTCTGCACAGACAGGTGCTTAAAGGTTGCATTTTACACTATTCTAATAGTTTGTGATTAGACTGCTGTTRGTTTAAATGGAAAGTGGATGGATCAGTCCTCCCAGGATATCTGTCAGTTAAGTGAGTAATAATCCAGAATAAGGAGTGAGACTGTGCAGCAATGCGGTGAAGAGCCCAGTCTCCCCAGGAACTACCACTGAAGAATTTGGGATCATTGCATCATAACATCAGCAGCATCTTCTGAGCTTTCTCCAAATCGCAAGAGAATAAATAACTATGTGAAGATACACGCAGAAAGTTAATCATGAAAATGCATCCCAAGCATCTATTATTTAATTGTTTAATTTTTGTTTGTTTATGTTAAATGATAAGTAAATATTTTCTATAAGAGTCTGGCAGTGTAATATACTGTCTCCAATATGGCTCCCAATTACAAACAAGCARTAGAAATTCCTTTTCTGGTATGTAATTTTATGATGGGAACTAAAACTATAAATTTTCTGATTTACAAAGACAATGTCTACACAGATGGATCAGCTGTCTGCATTGCTATGTGTAAACATCTCTGTGCAACAGTTTGACTAGTTAAGTGTTTAATGAAAGGGATCTGTAGCTGATCAGAGGAAAGGAGCTATTTTGACTCCCCTGAAATATCTTTCAAAAACCATTTCATTATACTGTACTTCCYACTGAAGAGGCTGATCCTTAAGGTGCTGACTTTCCATCTGCACTCACTGAAGTGTCGTCAATGTGGCTGTTAAGGTCAACATATACCTCTTTAAAGGCCTACTTCCAAGTATCCCCTGTGCCACAATTCTCCCTTTGCAAAGCCATGGAAAACATTGTATAGATTAGCCACTCTTGACTTGGAGGAAGAAAGATAGAAAGATTCCTCATTCAAAAAAAAAAAAAAAACTTGATTTGCATTTAATCCCAGCATGGGAAGGGACTTCTTGGGTCATAAATCCTATCCTATGCTATTATATGTACCATGTTATACAATACCCTCCACAGGCTTATCAAGTTCCATCCAAAAGTCGTTTGATTATCTTCCTTCACTATTCCAAACTATTAACATAGGCTGTTCAGAAGCATAAGACTCTGAATGTTAGTAGTCTTCTTTCATTTTTCAGCCCTAAATCACTCCTGGCCATTTTTTTCTGTGCATTGTAATTTTAAATTTTTCATCATCTTTTTCTGTTTAACCACTTCCAGCTCTCAACTATTTATCTCTCTGATGTATTTTTCCTCTCTCAGACTTGATGTTTTTTTTTTTTTTTTCCTTAGTTGAAATAAGCCAAACTATCTTGGAGTTTTCTTCTAAAAAGAACCATTCCTTCCTCCGTTTACAGGTTCTTCTCTGTACCTGCTCTAATTTGAGATGATCTCTGAACACAGGTAGACAAAATTATGCTAGTACTCCAAAGGAGTACTCATTAGGACAGTATCTATATTTCCTAGTCTTCTTTCCATCTGATGGATTCCAGGTTATATAAATAATACCAGCATTAGGACCTTACATATGGTGGTACATCTTCTATATCTTAATTTGTCTTTGGACTAYCTGCTGGTGCCTCTCAGAGAGCTTGTTCTTGCTCTTCCATTGATACATCCCAGCACTCATTCTAAGACACACACACAAAAAAAGAGTGCTTTGAACCTTATATACATTTAGGGCCAGATTTGCAAATAAATTTAGGCCCCAAAACAGTTAGATGAGTGTTTATCTCTAAGATTTTAGAAGACAGAGTTTGAGTGCTGCCTTGTCTCCAAGGTGCCAACGTTCCTCTCAGCTGGTACTTTTAAGGAGGAATAAGCACACCTGCCACTTCATCATTAACAGGTTGCCTCTTGCAAGCTGCACAGTTATGGAGGTCCCAACAGCACATCTGTAAACCTGCAGGGACAGTCCTACAGAGCTCAAATGTCCGTATGACCCAAAGCGTGTCACACCTGGAAAGACAGCCAGGGRCAGACGAATGGTAGATGAAAGGCAGTACAGAAGAGCAATGGGAGCACAAATGAGGGACACCTACTGAACACAGAAACATAACAAACCAAAACAAAACAAAAAATGCAGGGAATGGTAGAGTTTAATTTATGGGGGAAAAAATTGCTCCAGTTGCTAATGTGGCCTAAATACCTAATTCCTGAGGGGGGCTCATAGCTAGGGAATGCAGGAAGAAAGAGGCACCTTTCCTTGGCAAYACATCTCTGTTCCAACCCCTCTTAATTTTTAGGATCTTGAATTAATGGCACAAGAATCACCCAGCTCACTGATTGCCTAGATGATGCCTGCATGGATATGGAACAAAAGTCAGGCAATGTAGAGGTTTGGCGCKGCTCCATTCATTCAAGCAAAGCTTAGCTCGCTATATAAATCAGACCACAAAATGTCTGTCTCCTGTAGGGTTTTGTGTTCGGCTAGTAAATAAAGTGCAGAAAAAAAGAGCCTACCTGGAGGTGACGTGACAGTGAATACGAGGTTCCAGTTTGTGCCTGCGCTGGAGACAGCCAGATTGGTAAAGCTTGCACATCCATCTATGACCTGTACTTTGGTGAGCCCTACAGAGTAATCAAAAAAAATAATAATAATTAACAGCTTCCAGATAAGCATGACCCTAATCACACTCCTAAACTCATAAAAAAATGAACAGGTTAGGACAATCTCTGTGACTTTAATGGGACTTGGGAAGGCCTGAATCCAATGTCCATCCTAATTGCAAACTTTCTGTCTGATCCCAGAAATTTCACGTGGGGCCARGTCTTCAGAGGTACTTGCGTATCAAATTCATGACGAAATGGAGATCTAAGTTTCTTAACATTGGTTCTCCAAGTTCTTTGTGAAATGGGATTTATTGTACATATCTGTATCACAGGRATGTAACATGAATAAAGACATTAAGGTGATCAGGCAGAGTTAATAGGAACTATGCAGATGCTTTAGAAAGTTCCCAGTACTCATTTTCTGATTTAGCTCATGTCTTGTGTGACAAAGAATGTCACCAGGGAAACAAAAAATGCTTCAGAGAATGTTAGTGAGATACTTAATATTTTCTGTATTGAAGGAATGGTCTTTAAAAGCCAGCTACAGCAGCTAAAGGAAAAATGATGACTACTTTAACCCCTTTCCGATTTGCAAATGTTTCACCTCATCCTTTGGGCATATCACCTCCTGTCCTATTACTAAATCACTTTGAACTGTTCTCCATCCCTGTCAGAAGCTATGAAAGGGATCTGGTCATGAAAAATGTCTGTGGTGACTACCCTGTGATCATACAGAAGAGATGTTATCTCAGCTAGAAACATGACTGGGAATTCTCCATAGAGAACATTAAAATGAAATCTGGGACCTGGATCCTCCATCACTTTATCTCTTCTTCTGAGCTATTAGGAAACACACTCTGACCCATCATTTACCCTAATTTTATTTTTATTTATTTATTTTAGCAGGCTCTTTCTAAAATCTGTAATTGATTTTACAACTGGATCTCTGCTTTACTGTGTGCATCTTTGACCACCAGCCAAGTCTTAGTCTTTGAGTAATCCTGACCAGGTCTGTGCTTCATTCAGGCTCTTGCAATGAAAGAGGCAAAATCCTAAAGATTGACAAACTTTCCAAGTGTTGGTTCAGGTGGTGGTAAAAAGTCAGTACTTCCTAGGAAGCTAGACTCCATCCAGTGATCACAAACACAGACTCTCTTGCTTGCTCAAAGACAACAAGGAATAACTGTTTTCTTTAAGAAGCAGGWGTCTTGGCAGTTAAGCAGCACAAGTGAAGGTGCATAAAGTTTGAATGTGAAGAGGACATTGATACTCTTCCACTCCCATACTCAGGATATTGAGCAAACTAGAGAAATAACAGACATGTTTGTGAGACACCTTTAGCCACAAATGCATGGGACTGTTTAGGAGGTGTGGACAGGGCTTTTCGTAGCAGGTCAGATTGCAAGATCTTCTATATGAATGCTTATCTTCTTATGCCAATCATCCTCTTCTCAGAAGTGTCTATGGCACCAAACTCAGGATGAGCTGGATTTTCCTTGTTGTACCTTTATTAGTGATTCTATTGGCATAAAATTGTGAAAGATCAGGGGTATTAGATGTGAATATTTGGAAGATTTTTCCATGTCAGCTACAGTATAAAGCTTTGTAAGGAAAGGTACAGCATTCCTGCACTTAGAGTAAAACCCTTCTCCTACTAGCCCAATACTTCAGCAGCGATCATCGAACACTTTGGGCTGATCCAAACTTTACGCTAGAAGGGCAGGGGAAAAGCACTRAGCTGGACCTGGGAGCACAGGGCAMACGCAAGGCTTTTGCTTCACTGCTGCCTACAAGCTGGGAGAGAAGCCTCCAGAGGTAACCTGCAGTCGTTACCCTAGCACTACGCTCTTCCACCTTGATCTGTATCCTCATGAAAAAGGGAGGTAAAATGCRGGATCTTCTGCTCTCTTTAGACTGTTAGACATTTAACAGAGCATGAAAACATTTCTATATGTGGAGTAATCCAAGGCACATAATTTCTATCACTCCTGCCTCAGTTTCTCTCCCACGTTGTGTGCCTACACTTATAGGACAAGAACTAATCAGTGCCAGGATCTTTTCTTTGGTGCTGAGGTGACTGGTATACTCTGGCCCTAAGTTCTGCTCTTAAATTCTTGCAGCCTCCTAACAGCAGTGCTGCACGCAGGCTGCCTATTGAGAACTGCTCATTGCCGTGTTGCCTTCAGAGCCATGCCCAGAAATTGTTGGAGAAAAGTCTAGCTGTCCTGGGCCAAAAGCATRCTACGTTTTAATAGTCTAATAATAGAGATAAAACAAAGTTACAGTTCCCTTGTCCCTGACTTGGTACTGTTTAATTTACTAATATCCCAGTTATTTTTGACTACTWCTATCTTTCTCTATGTGTGTACAGCATCTAGCACAATAAACTCCCAAATTCATCATGGGTCTCCAGGTATGCATTATATGATATGATGTATAAATAGGCAGTAATTTATACTGTGAAAAGACTTGCTGAAGACATGGGAGTCTAGATTTCTCTAATTGCTCCATTCTGATCCTGGCTCATCCATTCATGTACTGAACATATGACCCTCTCCACAACAGTATTTGCATTGACTACCAAGAGTTTACTTGGCTCTGACGCTCACTGTAACACCACTTTTATGGAGGGTCTTGTCAGCTGTGTTCAAATATTTATAGTTGTCATTTCTAGTCTATGATGAAGCCTGCAGTACTGTACTGTACTTCTCAACAGAGACTATCTCAGCTTTCGGGCACATATGCTTCAGATCTCAGAATATTATAGATATATATGGGAATCYTCACAAAGATCTCTCAGGCAAGCTGGTATTTAACGCAGAAGCGAGCTAATTTGGAGCTAAACTACTTTCCATGAGGCAGTTTGGCTGCTGTCAGATGAAGCAGCCTCACTATGCTAGACAGGACGCATTTCGATTAAATGCTGCTTTCATATGCTTCAAGAGACGAGTGCAATAAGGACGTTTGTCAAAGGAAAAACTGCAGCAAACTATTACATTCAGAACATCTGTACAATGTGGTTCATTCTTTGCTGGAGTTTATAGACTATTAATTTGATGCATGTATCTTTTAAAGAATGTGAAGTGCATTTCTCTCCTGTGACTTTTCTTTCTTCTTTCTTTTTTCTTTCTCTCTCTCTCCATCCTTCCTCCCTCTCTCTGTCCGCTTCACTCCATCCACTTTCTTCCTTCCCCTCTCTCTCTCTGCTTTCCTTTCTTCCTTCTTTCCTTTACTTTTCTATACACTAGGATTGAAAAACAGTTAAAACGTCACCATTAGGGCACTCTGTTCTATTCATGGCAGAAAACTAGTTGCATAGTTCCTGTGCAATTACTGTAGGAGAAATGTCTGACCAACAAACTCTGTCTCAAAGTATTTCTCTGGGTCATTTTTAACCCGTAAAAATGCAATTGGCTTGAAATTCGTAGTGCCAAGCKGAGGATCTGGCCTTTTAACAGATCTTAAAATCAGTTTGCATTTTGTGGTCACCTAAATTATCATCTCCTATATGATAAAGAGRTGTGGCCTTTATCTCTTATATGATAAAGGCCACAGGATTTTCCCAGCTGATCACGATAGCTGGTCCAGCAACCCGTCACTCACCTAGAAGCACATTTCTAAGCATATGAGAATGCACCAAAAAAACCCCCAAAAAGACCGGAACGATTTTCTAACCTGTAAACCTAGAATGGCAACGGTGCAGGAAGAATTTACAGTTAACAGAAGCATAAGCTAAAAGGATGAAAACTCCTAATCCTAATTTGCCTTCCCCAAATGTTAGCTTTTCAAGCCAAATTTAATACACAAATGACCTTACTGTAAATAAAATACTTTACCTATAATAAGAAATCTAACTTTTCCCTGGGAGCCCTGTTTGCTGACTTTTAAAGACCTGAACAAGGGAAATTRGGATGCTTTGTTTATAATCAAGTTCATTTCCACTTTCCAGTTTACAAGTGGAGATCATCCTCAGGTTTTCAGCCCAGCACTGTGCTTAAGAAACGATCTATATACAAGCATGTGCATAGTCTCAATAACCTCAAGGGAAATACTCACATGCTTAGAGTTAATCACGAGTTCAGGTCTTTTGATAAATGAGGACCAGAAGGGAAGCATTTAAATCCCTCATGAAAAACATTTTCACATTGAAGTATGCTAATTAAAAACAATAGGCAGTTATTTCTGTCTGTACTTGGCCAGATCATTTGCTGGGACAAACAGATTGTCATTGACTTTAAGGAAATTACACCAATTAACATGAGCTGGAAATCAGATATTAGGATTTCTAATCCTCTCTTCTTTGCCTTTTTGATCTAAGATACACATTCTCACGATGAACTACTGGATATAGTCCCTTCGTCTGTCGGAGCATGGAAGAACCTTGTATAAACTTCTGTTTTGCTGGCACATGACCAGGCTGTTCACCAAACTCCTTCTAATTCAATCTTTCTTTTTTTTTTCTTTAGTCCAAAGATCACCTTCAAGCCTGACTTTTCCCAGGGAGAACTCTTAAATTCATCACCATAATTACTCGTAGTTGCTTTGCTATAACCCTTGACGTAAGAAATCGTGTCCAAACCTTTCAGCACAGCCTCAGAGGAACCCTTGAGGTGAGCTGAGACAACCCATGGCTCGGAGGGCAGCCCCAGTTTGTCAACTCTCTTACCCTGGGGAAAAGAACAAAAGAGAAAAAATTCCTCACCAAGAGGAAAGAAAGCTTGGATGGTTCCAGACAATTATAATAATCTATTAATGCCCAGTGGAAGAGCAGTTTGCATCTACATGTGGCATCAAAGTTCAAGGAAACTGAGTGGACTCAGAGCTTAGTTAAGCTGCAGATTTAAGTCCTTTATATACTCATTGAAAGAAATTAATTTTGATATCTAAATATCATATCTATGATAGGTGTGCAGGATCTAGTCCACGTGTATATGAAGAGCTCAGATTTCTTTTTTCTTTTTTCTTTCTTTTCTTTTTTTTTTTTGAGTTGCTAGCTCTCATGTACGGCAGAAGAACTGGAACACGTGTTGGCCCTGTGTCCTGTGTCGGTAATCCTGCCACAGCTAACTCACACCACAGAGATGCCCAAGCTTGTTTCAGACATGGGGTTCTCCACAYGGGTGGACTTGCTTGGGAGGACCAGAATAGCCCATTTAACACCAGCCTCCGTGATTGTCTTGCTGTTCCCACATTCCTCAGTGCTATCCTCTAAGCCTGAGGAAAGAAGATTGAAAGACTGAAAACAAGAGATATCAAAGTAATAATCTAACCCTCACAGATGCAGGAGGATGCTCAAAAATGTGAACAGAGTCTACCCTAGGAGACAAGGCACATGACAGTCAGTATCGCTATTTATTTATAGAGAAATCTTATGTGTTATCCAGGTCAGTCCCACGGCTTTTGGACTGCTTGGAGATGTCAAAAATGCTCAGCATTAATAAAAGTGTGCATATACGGAGGGGCAAATCTTACCTCCTTATCCAGGAAAATGATTTGCGGCTGTACAGGAAGCTGTTTCTCCATTTCTCCGTCTGAGGGCTGCACCCGGACAGAGATGTTATAGGGCCTCACATACAAGCAAGTTCCAGAGTTTTGTCTGCTTCTATTTCTTTCACTTCAAACGAAGGTAAAAACAAACAAACAAACAAAAAGAAAAATCAGAATATTAATGCTATGAAAACACCTGATGTCAGTTCCCAAGATAATTCACATCTTACCTATGTCTCATAACTACACATCACTTTCTGTTCACAAGATTTTCYGTCTTCTTAGCGTAGGTGGCAATACTCAAGTGTTTTTTGTGCACAGGAAAAAGCACTGCACTAAATGACTATTAATTTATGTTACGATGGTATTTTGGTATGGTACGTGAGATCAGCATATAYAGAACTATGAAACAGGCATCACTCCAAGGAGATAACAATACCAAACCAATAAAAGACGCCTTTGTTCCTATCCCCAGTTTACAAATGGAAAACCAAGGAATGAATGAAATAATTTATTTCCCCAGCATCATATAGGAAGTATGTGGCCCAGACAGATTTTATGCATTCAGAAACCCAGTGCCTTATCCCCAAAGTCTTCATTCCAGTGCACTGACAACTGAAGGCTACAAATGCTTTCTGTCCAGCCAAAAGATTTCCAATGGATGTCTTTTAGCCCTTGTAAAATAAGGTTTCAGCTCCTCTATACAAGCATAGGACTTTAAGTCATAGGATTTTACTGCAGATCTTTATCTTGTCATGCCTATGATCCTACACTTCATTATCTGCAAAGTCCACATACTGAAATACAGCAGTATGCAGACACTCGATTAAAAGATACTGGCTTTTCAAGACTGAAATTTAAATTCAAGCATCCCAGGAGAGGGCTTTTGCATTTGAATAAAGAATCAACACTTTATTCTGAGCCTATATCATTTCATTCCCTCTCCCAGTGCTTTCTGTCATTTAGTATCTCTTTTATACATATATATACTTCTAATCTACAATTGCAGTGATGCGGCTGGAGGTTTGATACTGTCTTGAAATGAAAGTAGGAAAGCTATTCATTCATCTCTCTAGCATTTGCTTAAAGGTGTTTACTAACAGAAGATTTACTGAGCACCAGTTTCCTTTGGTTTAACTTTGCGTTGTTTTTCAGGRTATTACTGTGCATTACAAAACAAATCCTGCTTATACTGCAGCTAATGCGAAATATTGGCCCAAATCATAGACGCAGGGAAGAGTAAAGGTTTTAAGGACACCTGTGGTCTAAAGAACTGGCACAACAATTTAAACAAAAAGTGTCAGTTCTACTCTTGGTTCATCTTCTTTCTTGTGCATTGTTAATTCTGAAAAGCAATAGTATAGTAGCAATTCATGGCAAAAGCACCACACATTCTGCAGTGCTCTTTTCTGTCTCCTTCCAAAACTAGGCATTCAGCACCGTGACTTAAATTCACTGTAGGCACGACATGCCACATCACTGTTTTTATGGTAGAGATCTGCACTTTTGGKGAGCTCTGTGGATCCAGCTGAGTTCAGAAATGTTCAAGTGAATCTTGCTATAGCTTATGTAGGTCAAAAAATCATTTTTTATTTCTCTCTACAACTTCTTTAAACTGTCAGTAAATAGGAAAAAAATTGTCATACAATGTCCTGAGTCCACAACCCAGGCCCTACACAGCAAATAGTGCCCATCACTCATTTAAAGGAAGCCTGTCGCTAAATCTGGTTGTAGGAAGTAGCTGTTCCTACTCCCTAGAGCGACCAACAACAAACAAAATGAAAAGGAAAAATTGCCACATGCACATTTAAAAAAATATTGTTTGTTTGCAGGTGATTTGAATCCAGCTAACACAGCACAGAAGATAACATTCACGTTCCACGTGGTCCAGCCTGCTTCTCGCTGTGAAGGAGCCCCTGCCTTAGGGTGCAACCCTGCACGCAACGAGTTATGCCCCTGTAAGMGAGTATCAGTGTCAAGAGGGAAGAGAGAAAGAGCAGCCTGCTGCTCCCCCGTTGATTTGTGCTGGGAGGAAAATAGGCTTGCCTGGCATAGTTTTGCCACTGGGAAGTAGGAATGGGCAGGCGTGCCTGTAGCCCAGCAAGGGCCGGAGCAAGGAAACCTGCTTTTCTCTTTCTACTTGGCACCAAGAGTATGCTATTTTGTCACTGTGCTGAAGAGCCATGCTGGGAAGGATTTGTAATTTCCTGCCGACAGCGCTCATTGCAGAGCAGCTCAGTTGCTCAGTGCCTTGCAGCACTTCTAAAGGTGGACACAGTGGGCAAGTAAGTGGTATCATGGTGTCTTGGTCAACAGCTGAACCTGAGCCAGGCTTCTAGAGCGCATTGCACTGTCAGCACTGACACAGGTCTGCAGCACATGCTGGGACTCTGCAGGAGAGCAAATGTCTATTTTTCAGTAGCAAGGAGGTTACGGGTTATAGAAAAAAAATCGGAGGACCTACTGAGGGTATCAAGGCATGACTAAGAAGCTATAGSGAGATATTTGGGGCAGAGAGAAGGAAGCATTGTTGCAATCAAGAAGAGAATGCCATTTTAATTTATATAATACAGTTTATATAATTTATATTTCATAATATAATATTATTTTTAATTATTATTATCAATTGGCTTCAAGGGAGAACCTATGCCAAGGATCTATTAAAGTCAATGTATACACCAATATTAGAGAACAAAATAGTGCCAAAGAACAAGCCTTGGCACTGAAGTKTGATCATATCTACTGTCAACCTGTCAGTTCTTGGCAAGCCTAGGTCCAGGCGAAATAGCAAAGTCCAGGACAACACCCAAAGAGTATGGGAGCTAATACAGTCAAAGACTTATCATTGGGCAGGTTGGATGAGGCCAGCCTGAASTGGAGTATAAGAGAGTATTTTCTGAACACTGGCTGATCATCTGGCCTTCATGCTAGAGAAAAGTCCCTGGCATATTTAACTYACTAACAAGCATAGCCAGCGAAACTAATTGAACGGTTGTCTGAGTGTGTCTGCARTGTTAGGGCTGCAGCACAGGTATATCCTTGGCAGGAGAAAGAGACTGGAAAGAACCTGGGGCAGCAATAGTATATCCAAATGCAGCAGGTGGCCGAGTCTAGGAGTATGTTATTTTGTTCTTTTGCTGAAAAGGYGGTGGTTGCTGGAGAGGAGAAGGCAAGCTGTGGGAAAGAAGGTACCATAGTGAACACAGGAGACAGGCAATCTGAGGACTTGCACAAGGCAAAGTAGGTGCAGATTCACCAGAAGGGCCATAAGGATTGCAGCACCTCTGAGCGAGAGGCATGCTCCATGTCTGGTAGCTATGAGGTTAGTCACACACCAGGTACCTGTGCCCTCTTTGCTGCGTTGTTCAGAGCTTTGTCTCCCTCTGCAGATCTTCTCACTGAGCAATAGGAATGGGAAAAGAGGGGCATAAGTATCCAGAAGGCTGTGTCAGGAGTCTGGCCTCATTCCTAATGTATGCAAAACAGCTCTGGAAAGGATGACTTTTACTTCCACAGACCCCCAGGTTTCCCCATGTTATACAGAAAAAACAAATCTATGGAAAAGAAACACCAGTGGAGAGCAAGTTTCAGCTTTCCCTGATAGCGAAGAAGCAATTGAAAAAAAAAAATGATCATGTCTCTTTATGGTTAATGGACTGAATGTGACACATGCTGTCAGACATTAATGATGTCTCTCATCTTTTGCCAAGACTGAGCCAATAAGACAAAAACTGAACAGATTCTAGCCATGCACGCCGCTAGTATGGACAGGGAGCTTTGAACGAAGCCATGACCRTTGCAAGTCATGGCTCAAGCCCGGGAGGCTAGGTGCTGTGATGGCAGCGAGGCAGCAGGAGTAGGTCTAAGAGGGCAGAGAAGTAACAAGAGGGCCAGGACTGATGGTGAACTGGGATGATAAACAAATAACTGAATTACCCTSTGTTGGTCAGGTGGAACAAGAAGGGTAAGCTTATTTATCTAACCACTTTGAGCATTTCCTTTCAGACAGTAAAGAAGTTTTGGTCAGAAGCTAGATATTTTGTGCCTATTGAAAGCATCAGATAAGGTGGTTAGACTGAAAAAGAATCGTTCTTTTTTTGAAATATACGTTAGTTCAAAAAACCCYAGTCTTTCTGAATGATGTATTCTGACATTAACCTACTGGGGCCCTACCACCATCAGTTCTCCATTTGCTGCCTGTTGAACCTACACCAGCAACTATCCAAGCTCCAGATGGCTCCCAGTCCAGCTTGGGGTGAATGTTCTCCCAGTTTTACAGAGAAGGAAAGAAAGTAACTCAGCATGAACACAGATTTCTAGGAACAGAGAGATATGTCTCCTTCACAAGGCAAGTCTTCTCCCCCTGCTCAGATAGCTTTCATTTAGTAGTTTATGATCCCTATGGTATCCAAAACTGAAGGCAAGTAGCTGCCAAGTGGAAGCAGCCGGTGGCAACTGGCATAATTCAGACTCCCATAGCCTGGAAAAGGCAACTTAAATAAAATAATAATAATAAAAAAAATCAGAGACTAGAGGGACCCAATGGACCCACTCAAAGGTGAAGTGCAATCACTAGCTGCCAGTCCGTCAGACAGGAGAGAAACATCCTCCAGATTCATTAGTGACTTTCACTAATTGATGGAGGCCCGTGGAAATACCCATACTTACAATGCCACCTGCTAGTGGTGGGGGACTAAACCAGAYGTCTTCCATAACACACTCCTGAAGTTTACTATTGGAGGAACGTCTTTTATTAAATGTAAACAGCATCACGCCGSAGGTCAGAGCCTTGCAACCACTGCGTATCCCAAGGTAATACCACTTTAAGCTCCACATAAACTCTTAAACAGTTTCTATCCTAAAACCAGACCGTAGGTGGTACAGTTTTTTACGATATGTTATAATAGTGCAATAAATCTGTTAGCTTAAAATCGAATCTCCGTGGCCTTTTAGAGAAATCATCATTAAATGCAAGGCCCTGTTAATGATGCCATCCCAGTGAAATTGTTTAATCTGCTAGGAGGGTGAAAGGTCACCAAATGAATTTTTTATAATACATCAACTTGACACGCAATAGGGAAAACTGTAATAGATAAAAGCAAAGGAAAAGGGCACTGTCTTCTTCTGATAGGTCAATAGCAGCCAAGAGAGTCACTCATCCACTTTTCCTTCACTACCGTGCTCCTTTTCCATTTAATATGGACACCCAATTAATACCTCAGCACCATAGACAACCTCATTTTAGGTGAATTATAGCATTTTCTTCCCCCTTCTCCGAAATGAAAGTGATCACAATACATCATAGCATTGTGCGAATTAACGTTAATTGATTCGAGTTACCAAGCATTGATGGGCCACTTCTGTAATCTGGCCCTTATTGGGAGCTGGAAGGGATGAAGGGAAGATTAGATTGCACCGTCCGTTGCTTTGACGACGGCAGTCACCTGACGGCTTGTTAGACAGTTGTACGGTTCTATTGCAGGCCCCAGTGGGGTCGTCAGTAAACTGGAGTGATGTCCAAACATCATTACACGCTGCTCCGATATTAAAGCAAAGGGATTAGCACCTTATTGCAAGCAACCTGGATTTGTCATTGTGCTGTCGTTATCCAATTTCCAGATGATAATGTGACTGTGGCCTGCGGGCGTTTGGTCCTACAGCCAAACTAAGGTGTATATATATATATCTATATCTCTCTATACATATACGTACACACACCCTCACAAAGACCCAGCACCCAAAGCCACTTAACCCTTTAGTCACCAGACTCCTATTAACAAAGCATGTGAAAGAATGTTTCTCCTTTTTTTCATGTTAAGCACTGGTCAAGGGTACAACACAATGGCAAAACAGGCTGACTTCAGCACTGAGACTCTTGTCACTCCCTTTTAATTTTACACCAGCCGTGCTCTGCTAATAAAAGTGACAGYGCTCGCATTTTAAAAAAGGCTGAGTGATGAAAGGATCAGTCCTTCAGAGATGGGGCTGTCAGCCCCTCTCTGCTGTGTGCACACACCCCATGTAAATCATCAAAGCCACAGCTTTCTTTATGCCACTTTTATCAGAGATCCCATTAATTGTTAAAGGGAAAATTAGATACATATGTGACACACAAAAAAAAAAAAAAAAAAAAAAAAAAAAAGATCTTGTTGACAGCACTAGGATGCTACCTCTGGAACTGGATCTCCTTCCAAACCCCTAAAAATCCTGTGGTACACTCCCGGCTCTGAGGTGTGCTCCTGCCCGTTTCTGAACATCCATAACTTCTGAGGGACCAGGGAATTGAGCGGGGAATTGAAAGCCTAAGGGGAATAATCCCCTTAGGCTGGTCTCCTTCATTTTGGACKGAGATATAATAAGACAAAGCCCTCACTTTCAATGAGGCACACGTCGGATGGGCTGACACACAGCCCTTTAATGACAATATATCCCTTGTTCCTACCATGCAGATCTGCAAAGTGTTTTAGCTGACAGAGTTAGCTCTCCTTGTCCTGAGTCCTTCCTCCCCTCTTCACTCTCCTCCTAAGCTCTCTCCTGCTGTCCTTCCTCTTTTCCTCCTTCCTTGCTTCCTTCCCTCCCCTCCTGCAGGGAACCAGCTGGTTTTTGGAAACCCATTGACTGAGCAAGCTGCAGTTTCAGCCACAGTTACAGTGGAGGTAAGACTTTAATTCTCCTTACTTGAATTTTGAAATTCATGGGTGTCACTTTTGAGAGTGGTGAATTTGCATAGCTGTGAGGTACAAAATGACGCTCCAGAATGACACGGGTTTTTTACATAGATTTACTATGTATGGTAGATATTAACCAAAAGATAGTTTAAAAGTAAGGCTTAGTTTAAGAAGAAGTAGGTTTGTTTTAATTCAAGGGCAACTATTGTAGCCAGGAGGCCTGATGAATTGACAAAGTCCATTGCTGTCTCAACTGATTTAGTCTTATTCTGCTTTTATGATTAGATATCTTCCCCAGCAGATGGGTAGAATAGAGATCTCAGTTCAGTGCTCCATCRTTCTTAGTGTCTTTCACAGATCGTTGCGCCTAATTTTTCCCCTTCCTCCCCAGTACAAGATAGTAACCGCCTACAAGGAGGCTATATCAGCTCCTGGAAGTCTAGCTGTGGGAGTCCTCGCAAGAAATACGTTTCTCTACTGACAATAGGCAGGGACATCAAACTGCCTCCTAAATATCCCCAGTCTGAATTCAATTTGAAGAAAAGTGTTAAAATAGCAGCTCTGGTGTCTAACATCTACGTAGACAGAGACCTTGTGCCGTGTCAGTGTCCCCAGTACATTGTGCCTTTCTGACTCCACCAGTGTGCTGATAATTCATTTTGATGCCCACTCAAATCCTTTTTTTTTCTTTTCTGTTAAAAATGCCACCAGAAGAGGCAATTAACAAAAGGCTTTGTTATAAGGAAATTTCTCCTGTAAAATGTGGAATAACTTCCCACAAACTCTTTTCCCACACAAGCCACCAGTTACTATCTTCAATCATCACTGAAAGATATGTCTGAATCTCTGAGTTCATGCTGAACATCTTATCTCTTGTTGACAGACCCCTGAGCTACTCATTCTACCAGTTTGAAAATAATTATGAATTGAGAACAAAAAACTGAGTTTGTCTTGATTCCTAAAGCACAGTCTCATATAATCATACATTTTTTTGTGGCATAACACTATTTATGCACATAGTAATCTCAAACTTAATCTCATTTTGTTCCTTAACCCATTGCTTCTATGAAGATACCATTAAAGAATCCCACTCCTCTGATTAGAAATCATCTAAGTTTCACTGTAAATTTATTTATGTATGCTTTTCTGTAATTTTACTACTCTGCTAAGTATGAGATGTTGCCTAAACCAGGGCTTAGCTATATAGAAACAAAAAATCAAAAAAATAGTATTGGAGTTCAATGAGAAGTGGTCCTCTTTCTGAGGAGGAAGACTACGATGAAACGAAGAAGAGTTGCATGAGGTCACACTGCCCAGACAACACATCTCTCTGGCCAAAGTTCTGGGATTTTCTCCTAAGCCGAGGGCCAGGTGKGTACCCATGACCCTTTACAGTGTCATGACACAGCTGTGCACACATCCAAAAAACCTGAGATATCAGGTCTGCCCGCTTAGGTATAGTCTCAAGTGTTGCATTAGCTGAAACTCTGAGGTGAGGATTTTGGCATCCTACCTTTGACTACAAAGAGGAGGAGAATCATAGAATCATAAAATCAGTAAGGTTGGAAGGGACCTCGGGAGATCATCCATGTCCAACCCCTCTGCTCAAGCAGGGTCACCTAGAGCATGTTAGGCAGGGTTGCATCCAGGAGGGCCTTGAAGATCTCCAGAGAAGGAGACTCCACAACCTCTCTGGGCAACCTGATCCACTGCTCCATCACTCTCACAGGGAAGAAATTCCCCCTAATGGTCAGGTGGAACTTCCTGTGCTTCAATTTCTGCCCATTGCCTCTTGTCCTGTCACACGGGACAACTGAAAAGAGTTTGTCCCCAGTCCCCTGACACCCTCCCTTCAGGTACTTGTACACATTGATCAGATCCCCCCTCAGTCTGCTCTTCCCCAGGTTAAACAGGCCCAGTTCTTGCAGACGTTCCTCACAGGGCAGGTGCTCCAGCCCTCTGAGCATCTTTGTAGCCCTACTCTGGACTCTCTCCAGTAGCTCCATGTCTCTGTTGTCCTGGGGAGCCCAGAACTGGACACAGGACTCGAGATGAGGCCTCTGCAGGGCTGAGTAGAGGGGCAGGATCACCTTCCTTGACCTGCTGGCAGCACTCTTCCCAATGCACCCCAGCAGACCATTGGCCTTCTTGGCCACAAGGGCACATTGCTGGCTCATGGTCAACTTGTCATCCACCAGCACTCCCCGGTCCTTCTCTGCAGAGCTGCTCTCCAGCAGGTCAGCCCCCACCTTGTACTGGTGCCTAGGGTTATTTCTCCCTAGGTGCAGGACTCTGCACTTGCCCTTGTTGAACCTCATGAGGTTCCTCTCTGCCCAACTCTCCAGCCTGTCCAGGTCTCTCTGAACGGAAGTTGGAATTCCTCCATAGAATGACTTTTCTTCTTCCTTTTTAAAAATCCTTTGCAATTATTTACAATAGCCTACTTGAAAACTGCACGAAGGTTATCAAGCCCAAGCACTTCAAGGTTAGGAGGTGTCAGAATTAATCTAGTTTGGATTTCTAGTTCTGCCTGCCTCTGTGTATGTCTTGTGACATAGCGAATGAGTACTAACTTCTCATGTAGTCCTCTGGATAGGTATTGCTCTCTGAACGAGCACTTCTTTGGCAATTTGCCTCACTTTTATTGCTTGCTGTGAGTCTCAAGTATCATTATTTCATGCACACTTACTATTTTTTACGTGCTACCCTAAACCTAATGTCTTCAAATTTCAGTTTGTAACAGGTTAAAGGAATGAGCYAGGTACCTGCCTTAGAGTGGGGAGATGAACTAAATGGTTTCTGGATGGTTGTGAAGCTTTATATTTCTGATTTTGTATAAAACACTATGCAAACATAAGTTATGCATTTGCTGTTGTGTTTTCTTGCTCTTTATATTTATACTGACATTTGGCAAACYTTGCAAAATAGAGATTATTATCTGTAAATATATTTCAATAGATGTTTATAYACATACATTCACAGAAAGATGCAGCTATGTGATAGTTATCTCTTTATCTCTAGCTGTGCAAGGCTATAGCTGTCAGAGCAATCATCTCTTTCTTTCATTGGCAAACCAATGAGCCRTGCCTGAAGTGAGCATATCAATGGAGTTAAATTAAAATCATGTAARAAGGTGTTGCAAATAGACAACTCATTTTTTAAAGGTTTGGCAACAGAAAACACARACTTATTGCATGCTACCACAGCAAGGTTTCCAAGGCTACCTTCATCCTCACTGTTCCAGCCTACAAAGAAGAACACCCAGTCTCTGCTGAACAGTATCTTTTTGTTGTTGTCTTTAAGCAAGAGGAGCCATGAGTCTGCAAGTCTGCAGGAGTGCAGGTTCTGAGAATATCTGATATTTTGATTGGATATTGCATAACTAAGGGGTACAAATATTTTTCTGTTCCTTCCACAGAATAAATACACGAGAATATTTAGCCTGACTTGTAAACCTAACCTCATTATCCTTGCCTGGGCTAGCATCTATGGCCTAAAGAGAGACAGATAGACAGTGGGGGTATTATATGTCCCAACAGGAAAACCCTGATTTCATTTCACAAGCTATCTGTGGCCTTATTGTATCACAACGTCATCCRTGAGTAATTCTAGAAAAGCTATGACTGATGGGGAGTAATAAATAACACTGCAGAGGAGCCCAAGCAGCAAAGGTGGACTGATCTGGTCCACGTATTTGGTGATTTAGTCTTCTGTTGAATACAGATCCCACGTGTTCCCCTCTCTGGGCTAAGCTACTGATTTGAATCTCTGGCTTTAAGCTGGCACTGTTCTTGCCCCTCCAACAAAACAACCTCCTTCTCAAGGGCCTGCCCTGATCCTCACTGCTTGGTGGAGTTTGCCCTCATCCACATCACCCCGGTCCACAGCTAAGGTGTGATGGGGAGGGTTGGTTTTGCAGAGCCTTTAATATCTCAAGCACAGAGGAGAAAGCTGGAAATACTTCTCCRTATGCCACCCTGGAGAGCAGCATGAGGTGCAGGGAAGATATCACTCGTGTCTGACAAAGGGCAGTCACAAGGTGTTCCTGCCTGCTGCACCGTCGAGGCAGTGAGTCTTTCCTGTAGATGATTCYTATTTGCCCGCTGTGACATTTCATGGAGGTATTGGGGAATCCGTAGACACTTAATAGGGTTCTGTCAGACTTACTCTCAAAACACTATAGCTTTTGCGTTTCCCACAGTGTAGCTATTGCTGCTTCTCTTGTGCTGATCATCAGTAATCAACACGGAGAATGAGGGGTCATTTATCTGCCAAAGTCTGCAAGCTGCTGGGTRTCTCAGAACAGCATAGAGAAAGGATAACATTCGGTAACACAGGCTGTGAGACTTCCTACAACATTTTTTGCTTAAAAAATGTCCYACTTGCTTCAGAACACAAGCACTGCTCCATCGATGTTAGTGACACTGTGCTGATGTTAGTGATACTGTGCTCATAAATAATATTCCATATCTTAAGGGCCTGACCCTAACTTAAGACTTGATCTTGCAAGCAACAATTTCTCACTATTCTTAATAAGAAACCACCTCAAAACAATCAAATTAAATATTCTTGTGATCCCAATTTAGCAAACCTTAATGTGGGAGCTTCACTATCACCCTGTTCCCAGTAGAAAAGTTAAGCATGTGAATAGCAGCTTGTATCACTGGCAGCCAGCATACATTAGGCAGGTACAGAGGTCAAGGGTAGAAAGAGGATATGGTATTAATTAGAGAAATAAGTCTTAGACAAATCCAATTTCTTTCTTTGGTTAATAAAGATAACTGCATAGATGGAATATGCTTATAGTTGGGTAAGGCTCAGTAGTGCACAACATCAAAAAATAACATTATGCAATACCAAGAGAGTACACATTAGGTTGCCAGGCATTAAATCCCATGTCCCCTATTAAAAACAGATGGAATATTACCTTTTTCATATTTTCCATATGCTTTTAATATGGATTCAGGATCTGGAGCTGAAATACCCGGCTGTCTGCTTCCTTCCCAGCCCTGCTCCTCACAGCGTTCTCGGCAGATAAGGGCTGCCATCTGGGCTGTACAAAGTGGCTGCAAGAGGCTGACTAGAGCAAGACAAGGCCAGAGGAAGGAAGAACAGGTAGGGATGTTTGTCGTGGAGGAAGAGAAACCTTTTTTGTAGAGGAAGGGAAAGACCTTAGAAAATTGAGCCCTCAATGAGCCTCATCAATAAAATAAATAAATAAATAAATAAATAAATAAACAAACAAACAGTATATACAAAACTCATCAAGAACTAGTTAATAGTCAGAGCTCAAAATGCAACTTCCATTGGGAAACGGTTATCAGATAATAGAGGGTCCTATGGTGGTGTATTAGAATCAGCTGCAGGTCTGATGCTGGGGGATATTTTCCTCAACAAACAAATATAAAATTACTTCTGATGAAATTGCAGAAGTTTTGGTGGGCTGGTAAATTGTGTAGAGTTGTGAACTGGGCAAAGAAATTGCATTTTTATACAGTCAAATGTAAAGCTATGTGCACAGTAAGACTTATGTTTTAAAAAATTGAAAGTCACAAACATGGAATGGGGGATTGGGTCCTGGAAAGCAATAACTAAAAGGAACTAGAGGATATAATGAGAAAACAAATGATCAGGAGCTCTCATATTTCTTTGAAAAAATAGGCTAATGGGATCATTTAATTCTATGAGTAGAAAATGGGATTTAGTACCACTTTTGCATGTGGCACTGACAAGAAGGAAAACTGCTAGCAATTCAGATATCCACACTTCAAAAAGGATTCATAAAATAAAGGGGAGAAGGAAAGAGACCCCAAAAGGATTTAAACACCTTACACTGACCAGAGCTCAAACTCCTCAATTTATTAAAAACGGGTAGGTAAGTGATTATATTGCTCTGGAGGTATCTATAAGAGAGGGAACAGTCAATGCTCAGCAGTATGCTGATACAACAGAAAAGACAGAGCAAGAAACTCTCACAGGAAGCTGGAGATGGAAGGATTCACAAGAGAAAGTAGGCAAGTATTTGTGATATAAAAACAGGGATAACATTCATCATCTAGACATACATCGAAAGGAAGTACTGGATGCTGCCAGCTCACTATCTTCAAGACTGGTTCTCTAGGATGTGTATTTTAGCCAAAACCAAAAGTCAACATCAAGGTACCAGAATAAACAGCTGTGGCCTGTGTCATACAGAGTATTAAACTAGAAGATTAAAAGGTCCTTTCTGGCCTTAAATTCTGTAAGTATATGAATCAAGATTTAGACTTGTAAGTAATTTAAGGCAACAGCCTGTCTTTCACACCATGTGTCTGGCACTGCATCAATTTATAAACATTCAAAGGCTTACTTAAGTGTTCAAAAGTAAAAAGACACCATAATCTGAACTCCTTTAGAAATATTGACCTTACCCAAGAGTTTACAGTTTGAAGGCAGACTTCTAGATACTCTATTCCTGCTTTAAGGCATCATGGAGAGCTCTGCAGTATACAGTGGAATATGGTGCAGAGATCCATGAGCACCAGCAGAACATCATAGATTACATTCAGGACTTCTGCTAAATTCTTGGGCATAGCTATGCCAGGACATCTTTATAATGTGTTCCCCTGTGGTTAGACATATTTCAGTCAATGCAGAAGTTATTCCCTATCCTAACAAGTAGATCAAATGATTAAATTGCCTCACTCCACTTAAACCAGTATCAATATCTTTAATGATACTGCAGCAACACACTTACCTGTTATCTCCTCCTAGAGACAGGAAGGCAGGCTGAGTCACCATTAAAGTATCAACTGGTAAGCCCAGGCCTCTCTGAAGGTCTCCTGTTTGATGAGTGTTAATAATAATTCTAGCCAAGCTTTTTAAGGTGTCACTTGTCAAGGAGCGATAAAATTCATTTCTTGCAGGACCTGGTGGATCACCGAGTTCGATGATCAGCACTCTTGATGGAACAGCTCTATCATACAGCTGCGGGGTTTGGACACTTACTGATCTTCTTCTCACTCTTTGTGAGCCAGCCCTGGTATAAGAAGCCGTGCAAAATGTCATGTTAGGGCAATGATATCTCCTCTTGCTAGTGTTGGATGAGATGACTTTTAATATACTTTCACCTCCCAGCGTATGATAGACTATTCTGACTTGGTCATGTCCAACCTGCAAGAAATCAGCTAATCGATATATTATACTTGCCWCACCCTCTTCCCCAATGGTCTCAGGTACACAAAAGGCAATGTGAAGGGAAAGTCCAGTGACTATTTCTACAGGTTCCTCTTCATGAAGGAGAACATAGAGAAGGTTGTCCTCAAAGTTAAAGTAATTGGCTCCTACTCCTTCATTCAGTGAGAAAGAAGATAGTGTTGGAGAGACGTACTTCCCTTGAATGAAAACACGAAGGCTGAGGGGTTCATTGTAGAATATAGCAAGGGGAAGCCTGGTTGAGTTTTGACCACTAAGAAGGTAAAGTCTGAAAGTTAGGGGTGATAGGTCAGGGAAGCAAACCGTAGTGAGTTTGTTGGATGGCAAGACAGAATAAAAAGCAGGAGGATGTTCTGCTGGATAACATTTTGCATCTGAAGACACATCACTGAAGATATCCATAAAGCTTCCAGTCATCGCTACCACTGGAGACAGTCTCTGCTTGACTATACTGGAGTCCAAGTTTTCAAGGACGACAAGCGCATGATCTGTCTGCTTGCAGAAGTAGCCTTGTGCTGAGGGCTTGAAGATGCACTTGGTGTCATCTCTGTAAATTCCTGGAATGACAGAGAGCGATGGGGAGAGGGGGAAAAAAAAAAGGGAATTGTTTCAGGTACCATCTCAACACTTAGTGCTACAACTTTGTGTATATTTTCTCATTCACTGGTCAAAGTTGTTTCTGTGAATGCTAAAGTTTTATATAGCTTTAATGGAAAACTGGACACCAAGAGATATGAAATGGCTAGAAACCACATCTACCTCAGGAAGCCCTTGAGATGAAAACTGGTAGAGCATGACAGAGAACCAACATAGACTGTTCTTTCTATTCTCTAGACATCCAGTTACAGGCACTGTTGAAAGAGCAAGTGGGGTTAGATGGACCTTTGGTCTGACCCAGCATATTCATCCCTATGTCTGTTTTCTCCTGGTTCTGTCTGTAGAAGGGTCACAGATCAGGTCATGGCTGCAATTCTTTGCAAAGATAACTCTACATAAAGTCCTCTCATCCCGCTCATACAGATTGTGTCTCAAGGAGACAGCCTAGAAAGAATCAGCACATCGTTAATCCACTTTCGTGGTGAGAAACACCTCACTCAGCTTTGGAGCTGGGAGAAAGCTCCAGATTCAGACACCTACAATTAGCATCTATTGTAGAGACTCTGTGCTCTGACTGTCTAAGCTCCCATTACAATCAGTGGAGATCTGGAGTATAATTTATTTGTCCACAGATAGACATCTCGTATCATGTGGGATGCCTTGAGATATTTGAGATATCTGCACACATAACCAGCAGAAGACTATCCCTTCTTGAGTGGCAGCTGGAGGCCAGGTGGGACCATAGCACTTGAAATTACACTAGACACCTATTTTTGGCAACTGACACCCTCCCACACCCCATTCCCAGCCGTCAATACAGTCATGGCAGCATAGAAAGCAAGACAGTTAACCTTAAAATAGGTACCTACATTTTGTTGGCTGAATTGCTGTTTAGACTCCCCTAAATGTACTGACTAGAGTTAGGATCCTGTCACGAAAACACAGATGTATAGTGTCATATCAGCTTCTTAGAGTAGTCACAGTACCTGTAGCTACTGCAGAGGATCTATGGGAATGCAAAAGACACCTTAGGTAACAGAGATAAGACACTCCCAACTATGTCAGAATCTGTAGCAGAATCCCGTCCCAGGTGTCCACCACGGAGCATCCATATGGAGACTAATCAAGAGGAACCTTTTACAGAAGGATCTGTATAAAGGACAACTTGTCCATACAGTCACTGGAGTGAGGGCATGATCTCTGTGACCAAATACAGGTCTCTGCTTTAAAATGAGAGAAGTTGTGCCTCAGGCTGTAATGATGAGATCATCACTGATTTTAAAGAAGAATAAAAGTAAATGAGTACACACAGGGGCACCAAAAATGTAAACATTTCTCCCCAAAGCACCRTAGGGAAAGATGTGTGTTTCTGTTTTTCCTCCCTCCCTTCAAAATAAAATCAAAGAAGGAATTTACTACTGTAGCCAGCAGTAATCCTCCTTTCCTCCCTAAACCTGCTCTTTTCCTGGTTAGTTGTGTGCATGAATGTGTTAGGCAAAGCACGGACGATGTCTGAACTAATTCTGYGTTCCTCATTCAGCAGCTCTGGGGATGTGTACACAGATCAGCAATGTCTAATGTTAAGGATAAAGAGATAATATCCTTGAAGGTCACAAACTTTTGAATGCGCAAAAGGGCATTCGCCTTCACAAGCAAATGCTAGAATTGCGAAACTCCCCGCTAGAAGGAAATAACAGACTCCTGGAAAAGCGATGAATTATGTATTGTCGTAGAGGAATCAGCCTGAGTTCATCTTATAGTTACATCTTTATGCCTGAATCCTGTGGATACTTAACTATGATTTATTCCAAAGGGATTCCTCAAGTGCAGAAAGTCACCCAGGTCTATGAGTGTTTCCCAGAACGAGCACTCATTGCGCACGTCACAGAGCAGAGCAATGAAATTACATAAATGTCAAGCTCTGCTCAGGGAGGAGGTCCGAGAGAGAGGATCAGTGCAAATGCACCAGTTTTTCAACAGCAGCTTACTATCTTTTTTTTTTCCTTGCTTCTTTTACTTTGTTTTGTCTTTCCCTTTTTTGCTTTATCATTACGTGCATTTTGCTCTTAGCATGTGCCAGGCGCAAGGGAGGGGGGAGCAGCGACTTCATGCAGACGCAGAAGCGGAAACGCTGCACTCTCAGATGCTCGTGATGGTCCTCAAGCGCCAGGAACACGCACCCTGCTGACGGCAGCCAGCCCGCAAAGGCTGGCAGATCTCATCGCTTGCTCTGCCGGAAATGCGCAAATCATCCCCTTTCCCCCCAGGTGACGTTGCTCCCATCCACAAAAGGGGCTCGCTGATATTTTGTGATTCCCAGCACTTGACTTTGCTTTGCCAAGCGGGTTTGTCGGTAGGTTTCCTACACACGTGCTCATCTTCGCTTGTCTCCTTCCAAACGGCCTTATCTGCCAGTCACAATTTCTGCAGCCGGCAATTTCGATCACTTTTAAATGAAACCCATGCTGGCTTTAGTAATCATAATGTCATTTACAATTTACCACAAAACACGTTTATTCAGTTAGTAGCACATTGGAGAAAGAGAACTCCATATGAACTCGCCGCTGAAGGCCTAATCTGATTATTTCCTCATGAAAATCCAAGCAGGGGTGCTTGTAAGAGGGGCCTGAGAGAAGAAGGAAAAAAAAGTGAGGCCTGGTCACAGCTGACTCTCATAATCAATGCGAATAGATAAGTGACACGGCGTGTCAGGGCCAGCAGCTAATCTGCCCTGGGGCTTTCCTCTCCAAAAGGCCAGAGTGGACAGGACTTAATAAATACTGAGTGACCACCGAATATTGAGCTGACGTGTGCTATTTACATCGGTGACGGGCAATAACGGTGATAAATTCCAGAAGCCCTCCTCCTAAATGGGTGAAATTAGATTAAGTGGGTTATATTTGCCCGTGCGTGTGTGCGCACGCACATGCACACGCACGAGACAGAGAMAAAGTGGGGAAAAGAGAAAAAGGAACGTGTGGGTCAGCGAGAGAGTGGGAAGACACAACCGGGTCAAAGACGGAGATGRCCACGCGTGCGGGAGCGTGTGCATGAGCGAGAAAGGCTGCATGTGCCACCGGGGTCCACGTGCACGGGAGGAGAGGAAGAACGTGTGTGCATGTGTGCCACGTGCACGGGTACCCATCAATGCAAGRAAGAGAGAAAAAGTGGAAAGTGTGTGCTTGTGTCCACTCTTTTCAGCTATTTCCCTAGCCTCAGGTAGCAGATTTTGCTTTCTGCAGATTCCCCCATCATCAAGTCAAGTTCATTATCTTCTATATATATAATATTATATTTATTATGTATATATTTTCTATACATATGCGCATACACACACACACACACACACACACACACACATATATATATAAAGATTTAAGCACTCAGGTTGCTTCTAGGGCTCCTGAAAAATATTAACTTTGTGTCAATATTTGTCCTTCCTGTCGTGAAATGAGGATTTTCCACCTCATTTCACATTTGAAAAGAAAAATGCGCCGAGGGGGTCCTCTTTGCTCTAGGAAAAAAAAAAAAAAAAAAAAAAGCAACCCAACAACAACAGCAACATCTCATATCCTTTATTTAGAAAAATGGAGCAGGAGGGAAGGAGGGAAGAATATTTTTAAAATAGATGTTTTGACTTAAAGGCACACAGAGTCTCTTGCAAGTCTCCTGTTTTTTTTTTCCCTAGTTCCCCAGCGCCAAATAAATAAAATAAAATAAAACAAATTCTATATTTAAAATTGAATGAAATACATTAACATTAATGATTTTCCCCGTCAGGTTAACACCACCATTTCCTTCAATAATTTTTACCCATTTCATGATAGATTTCACAATTCATGGAATGAGGAAAAGTATAGTCAGTTTTTGACAAAAACAAAAGGCCACGTCAGTTTTTTATCAAAATAAAATAAATCTCCCACAATTTTCTTTCCATTTCACTGGATTTGCCCGTCAGTTATTTCTAATTTAACTACAATTGTAGTTACAAAAATATAAAAGCAAGTAGGGGAGGAAGGGGAAAGGGAGAGATAAATGGGACACTATTTAGAAACTGCGATTCATTGGCCCTGGGCTGGCCAGCACATATCTATGCTGAGAGGGAAATATTCATCAGAATTAACTGTTCCTTTTGACCTGCTGACATTCAAATGTGAAATAAAAAAGGCCCAGCAATGGGACCTTAGAAATCTAGCGTGCCGTGAAGGTAAATTATTCTGAGGTCAGTCACTTTTGCTATGCAAAAGATTTTTCTACGTTTCTTGAGCTCAAACGTTCCCTGTAAATAACGTGGGGCCCAGTKCTTCCACCCGATCCCTGCGACCGGGTCCCCATGCCCACGCACTTGYCCTCTGAAAGCGACGGCTCTGCAGACTCTGACTGTGTAAATCTTTATATATGTTAGTAAAAACAAGGCTGTCAGCTTCAGCAGATGCCAAGGCAAGGCATCCTGGGCTGTTTTTAGAAATTCCACTGATTATAAGTACAATTTATCATGCAATTAGGTTCACTGGTGTTTTTTTGGGGGGTAAATATGCAAACACGCAACGACAAGTACTTTAGGAATGTATGGAAGCACAAGTGATTACATGTATATTTGTATAAGTTTGTGTACATGAGATATATGCACAAAGAAATATATATATGCTAGAAACCATGTCACTAAAAATAGAGCGACTGCTTTAGGCTGTTAATTCTTTCTTTTAAAGAAAATGATTTTCTAAGGAAATGAGTCTCATAAGATCACATTGTGTGTGCTCTCTGGTTTATCATTCCTCCATAAAAACTTTTGAATCCCCTGGCCAATTCCAGCCACGTTTGTGGACTCAAAGATAGTATGTTCTTACAAGTTCTGTAAAAGTCCTTGCACAAGTAGAGAAGAGAGAGCTATTAGTGCTCCCACTGACGGAAAGCTTGCAGTGCAAGCTCACCATTTTTAGACATCATTGTATCTATGCTGGCCCTTCCATTTCATATACAAATCCATAGAAAACCAGATATCCTAAATTAAATATTTATTCTTGTATTCATTGTTGGCATACATTGATCTGATCACACTTGTGAAATCAAGTATCGCTTGCATCTTTAATATGGTTGTGTACCTATTGCACTAGCATCAATCCTTCAGAACTTCTCCATGCTGAAAAGGTAGGTCATATATGTAACAGGTAACAGTATACCTTACATGTTATGAACAAAAACTTGCAAACTTTTCCAGCTGTCTGAGGTAGAGTAATAACTCATTCCCAACCTTAAAGAATAAGTATACAAGTAAAGTTTTAAGAGGTAAGACTAGAAGTCCATCTAGGCAGGGACACTCTCTGACAGTGGCCAAAAAGAGGCGCTTAGAAAGAATATGGGAACAGAGCAGGCATGTAATGATGTTTCTTAAAATGCTCCCCAAAATTCCAGTGATTTGCAGCTCAGGAGCTACCTGTGTCCAAGGACCGTCTTTGTTCTTTGTAGGCATCTTTGTATTCAAGAGCACATACCAACCCAGGCAGACCCTGCCTCACACAGCTGCAAAAAGTTGGGGGGAATAACCTAACCAGAGGAATACATCCTGAGCCCTCTTGGATGAGACAGGTCTGTAAATCTGAAGTGCCCTTTAGTGAGACTGCCCAGCCCAGGCCTTGTGTCATGGTTGAATTAAGAAGGTGTTACGGTGCCGCAGCGTTTCTCAAATGCCATGCTGTCGCTACAAGGCAACCCTGCYAGGAAGCACCTTGGCAGATCGGACTGAAACTAAACAGCTAAAGCACTGACTGCACCGAAACTAATAAAATAACCTCTGCCAAGGCCAGGTCTTTGTCCCTGAGGCCAGCCGGCRTGGCATGACACATCCATACCGTTGGTGGTGGTTACCATACAGATGGTGGTTACCTCCAAATTGCCTTTTTGGGCTGGTTTACAGCTTTTGCTAATTCATGGAAGGCACCCAGGAATTGTGTGGGAGACTACTGGGTCACCCAGGACAAAACTGGGCTTGGAGTGGGTTCTGCTGATGGAGCAGGAGTGACTGTAAAGCCCCACTGTCCATACCCTGGCACTATTTAATTCACAAGGCATGGACATTGAGCCCATTTCTACAATTTTCCACACCAGTCCAGAGTAGCTTGACCATTAGCTCATTAAATTGCAACAAAAAGTTATAATAAGAAAGACTTTTTTTCCTCGTTGMCATTATCAATGAGGGAATTTGCAGAAGTCATTTCAGCCATCCTGGCAACATAATTCTTATTTAGGGAATAAATCCACCATGAGGAGAAAAGAGACATTACTTGACATTATATTGTGCTTGGAGTGAGAAAGGATTAAACAGCAGAATTACTCTATGATTTTGTACATTTTCAGAGAGTCCCAGAAAGTGCTGTAAATTAAGCCTTAAACTGTAACCCTGAACTACAGATGCACAGATGTTGCAGGAGTCATTACTTTAAAACCTACTGTAATGCAATCAATCACGTGTATGGGACCAGAGTGCAGGGGACAGAGCAGGCCAGGGCGAACTCTCACAGGATAGCATGGAAGAGATTAATTTAGTCTCCACGACCTTCTTGAGGGCTTGGAGGATCGACCAGCACAYAGCCAAAGGATGGTGACAGGAACTTTTGTAGAGCTTCTAGTAAAATTGAACCCAGGCTCTGACTAGGGCTTTTAGATGATCTYGTGAAGCAAATAATAAAATATAAACAAACAATTCCCACAACCCTCTTGAAATCACTGTCCRTCATCCAGAAGAGCTGATAGCTGGGGAAGGGACAAGGTGGCAGGGGAGTGTAATTCTGTCTCCTAGGAAAGATGATTAAAAGACAAAAACTACACGTAGAACCACCTTTGTGTCTAAATTATTTCACCTTTGAAAAATCACGCTCTTCTGCAGGTAACGATTTGTTTCTCTTGTYGCTACCAAAGCTTTTCCCATTATGTTTCCCCCCCCAAGATATTCCTGGTTTCCTTTAGCTGTATTCAAAGCCCAGAAGGCATTTTCTCTCCTCCTGACCAGCACCTCCGTTGACTGAAGCTTTACACAAACTGATACCCACGGCTTAATCTAAAGGCAGGAGGCAGCAAGCGGCATTCCTCACCGACGCGACTGCAGTCACCGGCTCCCTCGCCAAGGGATGACAAAACTGCCACCTCCCTCCAAAAGCGGAGCGGTAATTTTGTCGAGTGCCAGACCTAGAAATGAACGGGGCCGTGCCATGCGCGGCTCCGAGCTGTGGATATAATGAGTTTTGAATGGGAAGTCCCGGACACAATAAATCTGTGCCATATGTGACCATTTCCTGTGTCAGTTCCTTTCTCATAACCAGCGGAGGCTTCCCCCTCCTCCTCGCTTTCCCTTTCATGACCCCACACCAGGGCTCTGAAATCTTTCAGGGCTGCTTAYAGGCCCCAGGCCGTTCCACAGCAGTTGCATAAATAAATGAGTTTGACAGCAAACATCACAACGGTTAGCAGCAATGTGTGCTCCACACAAGTGCCTGTACTACTCGCTGGAGAAATGGGAGAGGAAAGAGCTTGTTTCGTTACCGTGAACAAAAGTATGTTCTCTGACAAGTGGTGAAAGAATTAGTCAAATAAACTTGAACTCTATTAGGGCTATTGCTGCCAGGTTTTGTTATGGGCTGGAAAGTTCTCAGCTTCTCGTTCCCTGCTTGGCTCTCTGTTACTGCAAAGACAAATCATCATTTTCTTCTGCAAAAATAAAGTCAGGGAATAAAATGACTTTCTCAAAATAAAATTGGTGTGGAACTCTGTTTTACTATTATTATTATCATTTCTTCCTAATGAGAACAGTTCTTTTGTCCTGGGAACTGACTCACAGAGAGACTGAATGATTTTCCATTAGAATCRGTCAGAAGAAAAACATCAAATACCTGCAGACTTTGGAAATATTCAGGTTAGAATTAAGCTTAAAAATGCCATTTATTTGTGCAAGATGTAGGGGAAGCAGWCAGAACAGGGCCCTGCATTTGTTCTGAAATAATTTCCTCTATCTTTTGTTCATTTACATTTTGTTTGTTATCAAGCATTTTGACTAAAGTATCAAAATTTTACTACGTTTTCATCTTTGTCTAAGTGATAATGTTTCTGAAYAGTGTCATTTTTTTTGCAAAATTATTTTATTGAACCCCCCCTTTTTCCCCCAGACATGCTTTTTCAACAAAAAATATTTCATATATCCCAAATTCAGCCCAGAATTACAATTTGCTTATGGATTCAGATGTGTTGACTTATTATTACTTCTTAGGCACATCATTTTCAAAAGACACTGGCAATTCTGAATGCTTTCGGCTTTGTACATCAAACTTCAGAGTGTTAGGAGAGACATGGTTTTCAGGGGAACAAGGKACTAAACACCTATGTATTAAAAATTATTTTTTTATGGAATATAAGAAATGGAAAAGAAAATTGATAGATTTGAAATCTCTAGGTATTCTTTAAGAATTGGGGTGATTTGCGTGTGGCACTATTTGGAGATCCARTCACTGAGCAGTAGCTACGATGGTTCCTCATGTGTACACTGGAAATCTTCCCACTGGAACAAATGTCACCTTCACTAGCAGGCCTCTTGGCATATCTCAGTCCAACACCAGCCGTCAGYGAACACGATGAAAGAGCATAAACTGGGCTGCTACTGTGGTGTGTTCAACCCTTCCTTCACCTCCTCCAGACCACAGAAGCACAGAATGGTTGAGGTTGGAAGGGACCTCTGAAGATCATCTTATCCAACCCCCTGCTCAAGCAGGGTCACCTAGAGCATGTTAGACAGGATTACACCCAGGCGGGTTTTGAACGTCTCCAGAGATGGAGACTCCACAGGCCTGAGGGATTACACAAAAGTTGACTTTCTCTTCGCTTTTTCCCTATGTACTGCCTTAATTTCATTTTCAACTCTGTTAAGCTTGAACAAGGTAGATAAACCTTATTTTTTGCAGACTGAATTTGTCTCAGAAAACTGTTCGATTAATCAACAGTGGCAATGCAATTGCAAACTCTGTTGCAAAGTTGCTACGTAATTTCATGCAGATCCCTCTTTCCGTACCGCAGTTACTCGGCAAGGCAGTAAGACAGTGGTATTTCTTCTCTCATCCATTCCTTGTCCCTCCAGATAACTCCTTGTCAGAGAGCTGAAACAAGATCAAATTTGACATCTGACCCTTAGGAGAACCTCACCACCACCGGTAAGTTACCACATGACAAACCGAAACATCTAAAAATCTCAGAAGAGGACCAAATTCATACCACCTAATCTAAGGATTGAACTAACTTGCCTAATTTAGGAAATCAGTTATCCTAAACCTCAGGGGGGTAATTCAGTTTGCCAGCATCTGAACGCCTGTCTTCTTTCATTGCATGCCAAGGAAATTCAGGGCAACATTAAAAAAATTGTGTGTGATGTCTCTAGGTCTTGGCCCCTGGAAATCACAAGCCTGAAGACTGTTACTGCATTAGATATTTAGTTGTATGATTTCATTGACTATTCCAGTTTCTAGTTGCCTTTTTTCATGTGTGATAAGCTTTCAAGCAATTATAGGTAACTATAAAGACTCACCATACAAAGAGATTCTCTAGGGCTGTGCTTCCTTTTCCAAGGCTTTATGAATTACCCCAATTCTCTCTTGACCTACTCAGAAGTTCAGATAGTCCTTACAAGACATCTTTTGGATGCATGAGTGAGACTCCAAAAGACAGGAAAATGGAAGATCATATTGAATAAGGTTTATAGACATCTGTCCTGGTTTTAGTAATAATGAATATATTAATTTCTTACTTGATAATGCCATAAAGAGCATGCTTATGCAACCTCTAGAGGACTAGCTGGGAGGAAGCTCAAGTTTGGGGGCCAGAATTTTGAATTCAAAATGGACTCAGTAGATTGACTTCAAACAAGGTCAGAAAACAATAAGGCCAAAGAAAAAAATGTGTACTTAATTAGGGACAATCAGATGCAGACAGAAAAATGGTAGGCCAGGAGAAATTCTCGAGGAAAATGATTACAAACTGAGCATAAACCTACACTGCTATGACACTGGGATGGGAGTGGGGGATAGGAGGAAGTKATATACACATATACAAAGAGAAATACCTCTAAACCATCTATTCTCCTCAGCACAGGCAAGGTCCCAGCTGAAGTATTATGTCCAGTCTGAAGCTTTGCATTTCAAGAACAGTAAGGACCCTCTATACAGAGTCAAAATAGGTTTAAAAACACAAGCAACAGGAAAAGTTGCAAACATTTGAATTAGTGTGGTAAGTTGTATAGCTAATTTGTAGATGTGTAGATCAAGAGGACTAGTCTACAGCTTCAGAAAAATGATTTGGAAGGAAGGTAGGTTGGTTTCCATGTCCAATGTGGATAGAACAGCAGCAGCAAAAACAAAGAAAAAAAAGATTAATATTTTAATCAGCAAAATTTAGGACAGAAATTAGAAACACAGTTTTCTAGTGAAGAGAAAAAATATTGATGTCTTGACATTAACTGATTGGGACAAGATGGAACAACCATGATTGGAGAGGTGGTCTTTTCTAACAGATCATATTTGTTTTTCTCAGGTGCAATGTCAGTATTTAATCTGCTTTGGAGCAAGTGGATGGGTGAGATGATTTCTTGTAGTTTCTCCCAGTCCTGCCACTATTTCTAATATTCCCCAGCTGTCTTGTTTCACAGTCTTTTTTTTTTCCCTTTGTGCCCCACCCTGGGAAGTCATACAAAACATTACAATTTTATTTGTCCCTGCCTTGGCTGAAGGCCCAGTCCTACAGCCTTGCTCAGGACAGAAAAGTTCACAAGCACAAGAGTCTCAGTGACATTATTAGGATAATTTTCAGCAATATGTGCTACAGAGTTGAATGTTAAAGCAAAAGGATTTCCTTACAGATATAGATAGCTATTTTATGCTATGACATATTTATGACAATGAACAGTAATGGGARGCAAGTATTTTAAGCCTTAAAAATGGAAAAGAATCTGAAAGCATAACGCAGAATCCAAACACCTATGAAAACGTAGAAAAGAGCTAAAATTTGAGATAYAATGGCTAGAGTCATTATCTGAGAACACAGAATGGGATTCATTTTAGCTRCCTAAATGTTAAGCACCTAGTCTAAGCTAATAGTCTGGTCTAAGCTGCTCACCTAGACTATAATCATTAGGGAGAAAGAAAGAGAGAGAGACTTTTATAGGATCATTCATTCCCACCTTCCCTTGGATAGATTGAATCACTTCTAGAGATACCTGCCTCTACTGGCTATATGGAAAACCTAGAAAACTAGATTGGTCTGAAAGCCTGTATTTTGGACAGCTAAAGTTAGGTACAATGAGTCCAACTCYTAGCAATGTTGCTAAAGAGCAAGGCTTGCAGAATAGCAAAAGTAATAGGTGTTGGTAATCACTGAGGGTACTTCAAAATACGTGGGAAAGCTTGTCCRGTACACTTTGTTAATGTAACAGTATTCTCCAGTTATGAACAAGGGAAAAGACAGAGAGAAAGAGATGAAGACATCACCACGTTAATCTGGAAAATAATAAAGAAAATCCTTCTGTGCCTGACAGATAGACAGATGCAGTTRAGCAGGCTGCAAGCAAATTTTGAGAAAGACTGTGAAAAAGATCAAACTCTGTATTTGACTTTTGTTGCTGTAATGGTTAAGCCCGAAATACCGAATCCAGATGTTCCCACCTCTCAGCAGCCCCCATCAGCCTGATGCACAGTTGTCTCTCCGCTCCAACTCCCGAAAATGTGAGCAGTAGAGCTCACACAGGYGAAGGAGGCAGCACTAAACAAAATACCTTGGAAAGCACAGACATAGATAATTTATTGCAAAAGAACCATCTGAGCAAACATGAGAGCCCATAAAACTAACTACTAACGTCTGCAGTCAGCGTGGGTGCCAGGCTGGAAGGTTTGAACATCAGTTTCAGAAAAAAAAAAAAAAAAAAAAGTCTGTAGCACAGTCCAAAAATGCAATGACTACACTGAATCCTGGGGGGGGGGAAGGTCAGAAAGGATCTCCGGAGGTCACCTAGTTCAACCTACTGCTCAAAGCAAGGCTAGCTACAAACTTAGACTAGGGTGCAGCTGACTTTATAAAAAATGATAGTATAACTACATTTTAGGCCCTTATATGTTTACAAGACACAGGCCTAATTTAGGTACAATGAGWTCCACCATAGAAGCCACCAGGGTTTAAAAAAAAATGATTTAAACCAGGTCTGTGATTCAAGTAGTATTTTCATACCTGTCTTCACCCATAGGCAAGATGGTCTGAAGTAGCTCTGAGCTTTTGCACCTGTGTGCTTGTTTTGGGTAATCCGAAGCTTCTTCCTTGACTCACAAAAGCCCTGTGCACATTTCCATGAGAGAAGGAGTAGGCCCAAAGCTGGAGCATCTCTTGTACTTTGCCATAACTAAAGTACGATATACAGATGAAAGATGCACATTTATCCTGGCTGTGTGGTCTGGTGTCCACGTAAGGACGAAAAGAATAACTACGCTGGCAGACCAGAGCAAACACCCATGMAGCCCTGACTGTCCTGCTCCGGCTGGTAGGCTTCATTCCCTTTGTATTTTATTCCAGACTTACCAGGGAGCCGTTTGAAATTTCACATAGCTCTCAGAGTTATTTTGGCCAGGGAGTATATTTAAAACTCATTGTGCCTAATGTTGTCTTTCCACAATTGAGAAGTAATGAGGAAAGACGTGAAAATAAATAGACAAGTGAGAAGTAAAATGAAATATGAAGTGGCTAGAAAGGAGTCTGCTCTCTAATGTATTTTTTCAGCTTATTATTGTAAAAGCCCAGAGCAAAAGAATAGCTTTGAAGAGTCTTTTGTTAATAGTGGCAAGGTTGTCTTTTTTTTTTTCCCTCTCCTTCTTCTTAACTTTTTATTTATTAACCATGCTGCGCAGGGTACTTCCATAAATGATGGCTGGGTTCAGGTTACAAGGACTTGTTTAGTCTGAAAACATCCCAGCCTGCAATGAGAAGCAGAAAAAAGAAGTAACAGTCCACTGTCTGGTGCTTGAAGGCCCAAAGACCAAAGCCCATTTGTCCTCTGCTTTTCCCTGGGATTTCCGGTGGTGGAACTTGCAAAGGTTTGAATATCTCTATTTGGACAGTTAAAATGCATCCTCAGCAGGCCACTTACTCAGGTGGTCTATTTGATGACAACTTAATATGCAGGCCAATATTACACGGCCGAGGTTTTGACCCTTTGTGAGACTAAAATTATGCAACTACATTCCTACGTGGAGCAATGGTTTCATCCTGCAAATTACTGTAAAAATAACAGTTGTGGAGGGTGCTTAGCTTACACTTACACCCTAAAACAGGGCAGTCATTAACCTTTTTGAGACTCTTTTTGTTGGGATACTACGTACTGTTTTATCAGTGCTCTGAACATGTGGTTAATCATATAAATGATCAATTGCCATGCAATTTCTTTCAACGCTGCTGTGTGGGAATACATTGGTTGTGCATAGGAAAACAGACAGGTGCACTAGTGCTGTAGTGCAGGTGAAAAAAAGAGCACCAAACAGAGTTGTTAGATAGACAAGCAGATCAATACAAGATTCCCCAAAACTGCTTTGCTCAGACGTTCCGCTTGGATCTATGGGATGTTCTTCATGTATAAGAGTCTATTTCATCCATCTTTTTACAAAGAGAACTGCCAGGATGGTCAATTTTGAGTCCACTTTCATGACATAACAGCAGCATTGCCAGATAGACTGGTAAGATAAGGAAAGGGATGATTTTTACTTATTTATTCCATGGAATACACAGTATTGGAAAAGCCTTAATTTTCTGAGTTTATCTGGCATGTTCTCTGCAGGAACCTGGATAGGTCCTTCTGCTGGCTTGGGATATCAGAAAGCATCTCTGTGCTTATAGGGTGCCATACTGCAAAAACTTACAAAAAATTGTTGTCTGGCAAGGTTTGCTCAGTTTGCACATGTGGGGTAAGACTAATAGGCATGAGGCTGAAGCATTATAGGTCTAGTTCATATTCCAGTAGTGTATAAAGGCTCTTTTCAGACCCAGTGTACACCACTGCTAGGACTAACGGAGGTGGGCAGAAGAAAATGGTCTTGGTCAACCTCTTTCAAAATTGCGCTGTCCTTCAAAACTTCCAAGACATCTGGACTTCTCTCCATGAAAGCCACAGGAACTCCATTTACGCATAATTTCAAAGATCTTTCAGCAGAGATTCTACTTTCCAACCCAACCGGGAGGTTCATTACATTAAGCACATGTTGTCATAYGCCACCAATGAATTCATATTTTATCATATATTATGTTTTTCTGTATTCCAAGAAATGCTAACTCTGGCAACATTGTAGTCTATCAGCTGAATACCCAACCAGACAGATGAGCTGTGGAAAGGATCCAGGCGCTTCCAAGGGACTCTGAGGATAGGAAGAACAYGAGGGAATTTTKCCCTTTTTATTTATTTATTTATTGTTCTCTGTGGCTCTCATAGAACAAGTGCTCGGATACAGAAGCCTCAGAAATAGAAATCTGAATTTAATAAAGCTGTCTGGCGGGGGGAGGGAGATGGAGGAAAAAAAGATCACAGAGATAAGAAAGGCAGAGATAGGAAGAGAAAAAAGGAAGAAAATTAGAGCTGATTGGTGATTACTGTGTCCTTCCAGACTGAAGTGGCCAGAAGTGAAATATTTGTTTGAGAGGTGGGACACCAGTTCCTTATGGAAAGAATAACAAAGGAAAAAAAGCCTTTATGATTAGGAGATACACTCTCATGCAAAACACGTGCCACTTTAATAGAGGCAGGAGAAAGGCAAGGAAAGACAAGAGAAAAAGCAATGAAAGGCAAGGCTAGAAAAGGCTACCTGTTTTAATTGCAATTTTTATTGCAATTAAACTGGAGCAATACTTCAAAAATTCAACACARCTAAACCTAGAGTCTGCAAGCAGAACTAGGCCTCTGCTTATAAAAATAACCTCTTTCGATTTAACAATCAGTTCCACAGATTAATAAAATGCTTCACCATTTTTGCATGGAGAATAAAAACTGACTGAGGGGCAATACGGAGGTGGAGGATCATCTCTTCCCCGCTAACATCAACAACCCTGTCTGCCAAGGTACTAGACTGACTTCTTACAGAGAGCAAATGCACTACCAAAGATCTCACCTACATTTTCTTTCTTTTTTTTTTTTTTTCTCCCCCTAACTTTCTACTTGTTATAAAATCCAAAAAGACACCAGAGGGAAAATGCAGATCCATTTTTAATGCAAACATTTCATTTTCAGAACATGGYGGGCACTTCAATGCCGGCTGCTAGAACTGCAAGGGGGAATTTATCTAATCAGTCCTCTGCGGCCCTGCTTCATTGACATAATGTGGTCCTGCCGATTAAAGCATTGGAATTGAAGCTCTGAATTTTTCTTCTATTTCGTACTAAAATTATTGATATGCTTTGTACAATGTGTAATTGCCATTATTGTATATGTGCCTAGAGCGTGTGCAGAGCTGAAGCTGAAATAAATAAGCAAACAAAAATCATGAGATAGAAAGTCTCTGATGGTATGGTAGGGGGTGGTACCATGGCATCAGCAGCTGAAAATAGGATTTGATACTGCTGTGACTGGTTTTGATAGAGTGAGATTCGATAAGACTTGAAGAAAGGCTGTTAAGATCATCTAGTCTGACTCTCCCCCCTTTAAATAGCAGGCATCCTCATCAAACACCTAGATGTGCAATACCTTTTTCAGCATCCTGGGCCTGAGCCCCACCATCCAGACACTTCACCTGAGGATCCTGCCCAGTATAATATATTCTCGTTTCCTCCCCCCCTCTCCCCCTCACACACACAGAGCAGATTTGTTCTTTACATTTAATTTATGCAAGCGAAGCACGGAATACATTTCAGTAACTCCAATTAGATACGCACTAATTTCTTCTCTGTGAAATAGCAGTAAGTAATTAATCAGAATTTTGATCACAACTCAGTTGGCAATTCTAATTGCACTTGCCATTTCCACAGCAAATATGGAATCATTATCTTTTTGCCTAGTCCTCTCTTCCTAATCATCCAGGGTGCTAGAAGCAAAACATTTCCAAGAACTCGATATTGTCTCTACCAATGAGCAGCCATAATACCTTCGGACTGAGGGTTAGTGGGTTCAGTTCACGGCTGTGCTTTATTTCAAGCTTCATCATAATTTTTAAGTGAATAGCTAGTGGCAGGCTGGCTGCTTGCCTGAGGGAGGAGGGATTCTGCCTCATAAAATTATGAGAAAGGATGAAAGCCAGCAGCGCCTTCCATTAAAAACCTTCTGAGAAAGCACTTGAGACACCTGACCTTTGCACAGGTGTCCAGCGTGCATCGAAGGGGTGTATGGACATTGATCAGCTTTGTGTTATCAGGGCACACAGCACATCTCTGAGGCACCACAACCACTCGTCACCTCCAGACGGTAGCGGCCACCTTGACAGCACTGAGCGGGATGCTCCGAGGAGATCAGTACCCTGTGTTTAACTGCAATACTGTTGACATGATCATTTAGTCATCACTTTGCTGATCTGTGCAAATCCGCAGCATTGGACTGGAGCAAGAATGGTAAAAGTCTGCTGAAAAGTGTTATGATCGAGGGGGGGGTCTGTGGAGACAGGCCTCCCCTATGCTGCTCTCTGGAAAAGCATTCCCCATCTCAGACAGTTTAGAGATGAAACGGAGCAGGAAGAGAAAGCGAGTTTTACCGTTCAGGAACCGAGTCTTACAGAGAAATGAGGGCATGCCAACATCAACAGCTCAAACGTTCTTCAGGGCTGTGTCCTCCTGCCTAGTCTAGGAGCAGGATGTGGCTCTTCACAGGCTCAGGGAGGATGCTCTAAGACCGAGCTATAGCAAGTGACATGGGAAACACCAGCAACGAGGCACTGCCTGCGCAGTCTGCTGCTCAGCGAAATCTGTCTAAGCTACTTTATGAAGATAACGGTGGAAACATCTGGTGCGAAAGACCAGGCCTTCAAACCCAGCCTCAAGCTTTACCTTCACTCACTGCTGAGAAGAAGGGCCTCCTAGGACCTGACAGCTATAGTCTGTCTTAAAAATCAGATTCTTCATATAACTCAAGCCCAGAGGCTAAATATTTTCCCAAGTAATCCCAAACCAAACAGAGTAAATTTAGGAATAAACACTAAAGCCGAGATACTAATTCTACCCACTTCAGGGATACCCACTCTAGTGAGAAGAGTTTACTTTACTCAGGTGGTCTGTCTGCTGAGAATACACCTTGTGAACGGCAGCAGTTTTGCTTATTCTGGTTCTGCCCTTTCATATAATTTGAAAAGAAAACATCAGCTGTTATTTTGAGGACTGCCTTAGCATCTCCTATACTCCTCAAGTCTGTCTCTTGTCTGCATTGATCACCTGATGTAGTTGTAAGAAGAATGGAAAAACAAGACTCAGCCCTTTCCTCTGCTTCCTCAGTTCTTTTTGTTAATATTCTTGCTTTTGTTCTGTAGCCAGGAGATGAATAGGAAGGATTTGAAGGAAACTGCAGCCTCTCAGAGTCCTCTTCCCTCAAGACACCATAGGGAGGRAGCACCACTCTCAGTCTTAGTGACACCAAAAGGGATTAAATGGGGACAGAAAATTGCAGAACATAGCTATGAGCATTGCAGCCAGGAATAGCTGAAGTCAGACTTGGACSAGTTCATCCTGGAGTACATAACAAAATTCTACTGTTTATCCTGTTCTTGAATGTTTGAATTTTTGCTGGGTTGTGTTTTCTTTCATTCACAGAGGACAGAATAATAAGAACAGAATAAAAGTCTGAATTGCCATGGAGGTATTTTTTCATCTGGAGTTGTGGGCAAGGATGGCATGTTAGACATGCCGTCCGTGTTGAAAGCACACAGAAGCCATGGGATTAACCACATATTTTCCAAGTTCAGCCCTCCCTTCTGAGACACAGAAGTTTTCTATCAGCAAGTGGGCATTTGGAAAGAGGTGCCCTGAGGCTATAGCTCCACTTACGAACTCAGCTGTGCCATCCCTTASGCCTCAGAATTGGTATTCAAGCACACATATATTACAGTGCTAGTGGCTGGCATGGATTTCCATCTAGGTCAACTAACTGACCCAAACAGCACCCAGGCACTGTCTGAGTGTTAGTGTGGTCAGGGACAACTCCTGTTTGGATGTATCAAACTGTTCTGGAGTTCTGGAGGCTTTGGGGCTACAGAATGGGCTTTGGTGCTCTGTATTTTTCTTTTTTTTTTTTTTTTGGTGCAAAGGTAGATGGAAGATACATGATCTTTTTTGGTGCAGCTACATTGTACAGAGCATTGTGCTCCCAGATATTCTTCACAAGAAATATCCAACTACAAGATCCCCATTCCAAACAATTCTTAGCAGAAAAGTAGCAAAAAAAAAAAAAGTTCAAAAAAACTAAACATACACTCTGCAACAGAAAATGTTAATTTTAATTGACCATAACCACAGTCACTTAATCACCTCAGAGCAAAGAAACTGATTCTTGGAATCTGAGCATGTTCGAAAACTGAGTAAACCAAAACAGCATAGATTTATGAAGACAGTAGATCACGTCCCAGATCAGCCAGAGCAGCCAAAAGAAAAATAAGGGCTTTAAAAAAAGAGGTAGTGGGATACAAACAGACTAGTACAAAAACAGTGACCTCAGCATAGATATGTAAGTAATAGATGGTCTTGAAGAGACATTCTGGCTACATCTTCACTTGTAAACTAAATGTGCCCAGGAGTATCCCAGACACTGAGGCCACCTGTCATGGTCTGGCTGCATTCATCTCTCAGCTGTCAGAGCAGGGTGGATTCATGMAAAAGACCAACTGGGAATGTTTCTTGGCACATATTAACCCCAGGACTGCACCCAAGAATCATTTGGGGGCATATTAATTGGGCCCAGATAAAAGGATGCCAGGGGCCGTTCTCCCCATTGCATAGAGCAGCTGACTGAGTCCCACCGTCTATGGCCTGGCACTGTTTTATTGATTTTAGGATAGGCGTAGCCTCTATCCATGTTAACTGCTGCCTCTGGAGAGGGCTGCTATGACCACAGATCTACCTGAAAAATCTAAGAGGGCACAGGYCACGTCCATTAGAGTGGTATCTCGAGCCTAAGGAAATGAACAGGAAACTTGCAGACGGTATTAATTCTAGGTCCCTTTGAGAGAACAGTTCGTACCCACTGGCAAAGACAAAACAGATATTGTGTGAAATATTTGGCCTTCTCCGGGCATTGCTGATTTTTTTTTTTTCATATTTAGGCCATTTTAATTTGTTTTGTACTTACTGGAAACATTTTCTGTGCACTCAGCAGATTACAAAGCTGGAGCTGATGTTTTCAAGCACTATAAAAATATTTTAAGTGGAGGAAAACATAATTTGAGGTCATCATTAACAAAGCTATTAGTGGAGCAGGAAATACACAAAGTTGTTGTGTGCCATCTGCTTGTCTCAATGGCCGACCTGAATGGAAGAAAAGGAAGATGTCCCTGAGAAACGGTGGGTGGAATGCACGTGCTGAAAGCCCCCCACACAGCCTGGCACTGGAAATCCTGCTTACGAATAGGTGGAGCCACCTGAACACAGAAGCATGGAGAGGGATGGGGCAGGGAAAAGTTACACCACCACCACTYGGCTGTCAGCAGGTTTAGGAGACACTGGTCTTTTATCTTCACTAAAAATGGTGAACTAGAGTAAAATGAAGTGTGCAGAGGGCTTCTCACAGCAGCAGGTAACAACATAGGATACCTMTCCACCGCAGAGGGGTCAGGAAGCCTGAGCTACTGGGGCTTCTCATGGAAGCACAGCYGTAAGGAACAATGCACCTGGAGATGTAAGAGCGAGGCATCAGTCCTCCTTAGTGTCTTCTGTCTGCTTTGCTCCATGATGCTCATGCTAACATTTGGATTTTTAATGGAAAATGGACTTGGCTCWTTATTATCCTTTTCTAGGTGATATGAGAGTAATATGCACACCTGCAAAGTGAGTGGAGGGCTGAGATGGTGTCTCCTGGACTGATAACRAGGGGACATGCAGGGGCACAGCCAGCACGGGGCTGGGTGACTCCCGAATGCTGTGCCGTTACAAATATCACTTTGCCTGGAGGCCTATCCAGTTGAATTAGGAAAAAAAAGAGCCATTAATTAACTTGACTTAAGCAAGGGCTGATGCAGGGCAATGTGACCTTTTCTCTATGTCACATGCCACACGGATTTCAGCCTCCCTCTGATCCTTTGTCACCACCAATCCTTGTTTTTTAGATCACTGGATTGCAGGGGGGTGATGGTGACCAAGGGACAGGGGCAGCAGGAGAAACGGGAGAGATGGCCTCGCTATCTCAGTAATGTGTGTACCAGAGAGAACAGGATCCTAATCTATCTATCAGCTATCACACTGCATGGTAAATATATATACACACATACCCTATTCCAGGTATTACATACACRTAACATATCATAGGTACATTCAGCACATACACTCATGTTGCTTAAGTTATAGTAGTTCTGGCTGTAATTAACAGCCTCCATGAAAACTGATGAGAGTAAAACTGGATGAACAAAATAAAGACTTGTAGCAAGACTCCTCCACTCCCTCTGGCTGCCACACATACACACACTCTCTGARAGAGCTGTTTTCTTCTTCCTTTACTAGCCCTTTCTTTTCAAGTCCTGAAGATACAGGAAGATGCAAGTGAAACTGTATGCCTCTAACTCACCATGAGTTTTCTCTCTGAYATTCCTGAAGTCAAGACTGATGTATGGCTAGACCTGCTAGATCTGTGTGGCTGGGAACAGCTTGAAAACTAGATCTTCTGCAGCTTCCTCAGATGTGATGATGAATTTTGGGCGGCAGTCATACTTGAGTTCCAACAAAACATTTAATTCCAGACTTGTAAAAGAGGAGGAAATGAAATGTTGTGGCATACATCGGTCTAGGAATATAAAGCTTGAGATAAGCTGGCAATTCACCCCTTCAAAAACATAGACACATTTTTTATTTTAGGGTATCACAAGCTCTACTATTCCAAAATGGGTAACTTAGAGGCTTARGGTATTTTCATCTAAAATCTCTCTTTTTTTTTTCTTTCCTTTACTTGAAAATTAGCCTTTTTGCTGGGTTTCTTGTGGAAAGAAGGTCTTATGCAGTCTCATCACATACGTGTTCCTCTACTTGTGTCCTCATATGTCCTAGAAATTTTTCAGTTTGTTGTCTACTTTCATGAAAAGTGGACAGAGATGACATTTTAGAAACTTCCTTCAATAGGCAAATYTTCTCCCTCCACAAGTTCTCAAGCTGAAGGAAAAGCTCCTTTTACAGCTTTCAGTTTCTTCAATATCAGAGTCAACCAGTCATTGAAGATAAAACCATAGGAAATGACATTTTCCTAGTGGTCATGCTATCAGGACCATCTCTYAGATTGAAAACAGAGAAATTTCATGTCAACAACAGTCAATTTTTAGATTTTTTTATCATAACAAAAAAGTTTAGAAAATCTATCAGTTTTACCTAGTTTCAAAGAATATTTGCAGGAGTATTATGTTTGTCCTCCTTTTATTGTTGCTTTCAGTAAAAAAAAAATAAGCAAAAAAATAAAAGAGAGAGAGTAACAACAGAAATAGACTAAAACAAAGATAAAAAAATTCCTCTGACTAGAAAAGCAAAAACGCATGTTTGAGTGTGAAAGCAATATAGATGAGATTTTCTCTATAAAACTGGAAAAATTGGAATTGTTATCGCACAAGCTTGAAGAAGATGAAAAAGAMACAAAATCAAACAACTCTAAGCATCAGCAGCATGTATAAGACATAGAGGCCACACAACGATTCAGGCAAAGAATCAGAAACTCTGCTATCTTGTCCACACATTTTGTTTTTCATGTCAGCCATTAAATCAAAGATCCCTAATACGGTAAATWTGACATCTGTGAGAGTTACCTGGTCTCAGTAAATGCTAGTCAGAAATAGATGAAGCTGTGGTTTAGTATTACTATATTTTTATCAACCAGGTTATAATTGAGTCTTACAAAATTAGTTCAGAGAATGTCTCCCTGGATCACATGGGAAACAGTCTCCATACAAGATATCTTCTTTCCGAAAATCYCCTAGGGCAAGCTTCCTTTTATCTAACGTTACATATTTAGGTGTTAGCAGTAAGTCTAGGCTTGGCTCCTTCATCTAAGTCTAAGYTCAGCTTCCTCAGCTGAGAGAAAGCAGCACTTTCCAAGAGAAACATATCCATCTCAGACACCTACCTAAGGGTGAAATGAATGATCTCAGCTAAGGGAGAGGAATCTTTTGAGTAGACGTATGTATCTCCCTTTGAAAAAAACAAGAAAGTTTAATCCTAGGTGTGACATTCAGCCTCACAGGATACATCTAGACCTTTCCTTACTGCACCGCAAGGTCTCCCTCAAGACCYGACACATCCCACAATGACAATAAAACAATTATAGTCCTCAGGCACATTGGGAATCCAACTTCTAAGGGCACAGAGGACGCTGTGAGCCTCAGTATGAAGGTTTGAAAGCAAACGCAGTGTCAAGCAGCCGCTTACACAGCTAGGCACACCTGGACCAGCTGTCCATGGGTGGCTGCAGGTATTTCCGCACTGTCATTGGCTGCCTGTGTAGTCTTTGTGGGGATGAAAGGTGGATGGATCTGGGAGCTCACCAAGCTCTGAGTTTCTCTCCAGATCCCCTTTTAAGAGTGGTGTCAACACAGACATTGAGTTCAGAGGTGCAGGATTTCATCCTCTAAATTACAGGKTTTTTGACCACACTGTTGAAAAAGAAAATACAAGGAAAAAAAACATGTAAATTCCATTGGATAACATGGGCAAAGAAAGATGTGTTAATGTTCTAACCACATATAGCTGATGTGGAATAAAAAACCTTAGAATGGCTAAGAAAATACTTGTTCGGGTCCCTTTAAATCACTSTGGCTCAAACTATTGAAGGCTGGTTTGGAAACTTCTCTCAATGAAATCTATGCTTTTATCTCAGTGAAAACACTCTCTTCTAACTAAACAAACACGATGTGATCAGCAATGAACTTCAGAAAATCCTCTCACATCTCATTATCCCACAGTTTAGATTAGGGCTTTTATAGTTTGACTTCATAATTCAACCACAAGATCAGCTCTGTTCCCCTCTGCTAGATCTTTTGCAGTGCTAATATATTGTTTCTGTAACATGAATAGAGAGAAAAAAAAGGAATATAACATGTTTTTGCAACAATAAGTTAATTTTGATTTAACCTTCCAGTGCTTGACATTCTGGGTACTAACACTTAAGAGTCTTTGCTTAGAAAACACATGGAGAAACACCTGGCAAGCAAGTAATAAGCCCTTACTCAAATAAAAAGCCTTCTAAAAGTGCTGACTGCGTTGCTTCTTGCAACATTAAGTGTCCCCTGGTCAGCCCTCTTGGTGAGATAAGGTTATGCCCTTTCCCTGCAAAAATATACCTGATCGGTCCTGCTAAGCAGGAAACAGCTAAACTGTCAAAAAGGGTCAGAAGCTGAACAGTGAGGACTTTCAGCCTCAGAGCACTGGAAGATGGGAAGAAAAGCCCTGTGCCCAGGGACAGCCCAGGCACAGATAGGCTCCTGGCTCTGCCGTAGACGTGCTTTAAGCCCACAGCCCTCTCTGTGCCTCAGCTTCCCCTCCCACCTTTTGTTTTCCCCATTTAGATCTGTAAATTCCTTGCAACAGGAAAATCTCTTGCTAGATGATGGTGCCTAGGGCAAAAAGTCTCCACTTCCCTTTTCTACAGTATTATAGCTCTTAAACAACTGCAAATACACAGAGACTGAGGCACAGCTGGGGAGTAGGATAATAGAGTCGCATGATGGACTTTTGCTCTTACAAATTCAAACAATCCACTGTAAGATTGCTCAGCTGGTAGTACAAGGCACTTCTATTTCTCACTTTAAAATTTCTTCTTCTCCTAGACCCTTCCTCATACCACTAATTATTTCAAACTCTTGGACACATCTAACTTTTGGCCGGAGGTTGCTTTACGGAGAAAGCACTCAGACAAGATGATGACTGCAGAAACTTCAAGGACTAAAATAGATATATTTATATCTCTTGGAGTTTAGACCTCATCGGTTTCCTTCACAGATCCCAGACACTTTCCCCAGATCTCCAAGTCGGAGACTCAGATTTCCAGAATGGTAGAAGGAATTAGGTGCCTGCTGTCCAACTCCTAATGAAATTATATAAGGTTTGGACACAGTCTCTAACAGAGAGCACTTATATGGTCTTATGCAAGCAGATCCAAGGTTTCCCTCACCTCATTTCTAGATGATCACAAATGAAATAGCCAGTTAGCCTAGCATCGAGTCCTAGTGCATAAATGATGCTGAAGAAGACACAGTACAGCTGATGGCCCCATCCTCGACACACTGGTGTCAGTGGAGCTCAGGCAGAGCAACCATATGTCTCTTTGCAAAGGGTCACATAGACAACTGTGAAGAAGGGGTTGCATTGGTTTTSGATTAGGGCTCTTGGGTTGCTGTTGTTGTTTTTTTCCAACATCCTATCCTACGCTACTCAAAGAAAGGCACCTGAAAAAAGAGACGTTTGCTTTTCAAAAGACTTTCAGCACACTTGCTTCCCTCTGAAGTCAAGGGAAGGGAAATTTTATTTTCCTAAGCAGCCCCCAAACTCTGAAAATGAAAGGATACGAATTCAACACCTACAAAAATGAGGAAAAAGATAATAACCCTGGACAATGAGAAAATTGCACAAGTTCACTTTCCATGTCAATATGCATTTCCCTTTAAGAATTTCCATTTCCCTTTAAGCAATTCTATTATTCACACATAGCATTTCTAATCATTCTTTCAAGTGTTTCTATGTAACTTATCAGGGTTTAATGAATGCCAGAATAAGCACTAGAGGGAAAATCCACATAACTGGACAGTAACCCAAAGGTTTTAACAAGACCTCTACATTTTTCTTTTTTAATATAATCTTTATTCAAGCATTTTCTCCTTTGATCAGAAAGATGGCTTTTTTATTGGTATTATTATTGACTTTTTCCCACCCACCCTCTTCCATAATCCACCATGCTATAACTCATGAGCCCTCCAGGGTTTCAGTGAAGAGTTATTAGCTACAAAGGACTTCTTTGGGAAACATAATCTACAAGTAAAATCAGTCAAAGTAAACATGTTAGCTTGTATATTGCCTTCTACTGAATCAGGTCCCACACTTCATTCTCCCTGTAGACAGAATGGTAAAAGACTACCAACCATCCAATGTGATTCATCAATATGTTGGGTGACTTGCTGAGTCTGCCATAACGTGGAGGTGGTTGTTTGTTATTAATAATAATTCATAGTATCACCATAAGCCCAGAAGTTGTCAGTCACACAAAAAAATCTGGAATGCCTTGTCACAGAAGTTTAGAGAAGCCAAAAGAGTGGATAAAAACATATATCAACCTATAGCCCAGGAACTGGATCTACTTTCAGGCCAAACTGTCCTTGAATGGCTGATTAGGAGAGTATGTTTACAGGAAAAAAAAAGATTCTATAAATGGTGTATTCTTAATATTCCTCCTGAAGCAACCACTACCTTGAACAAGACATGAGAAACATGCTAAACCATAACATTAATTTTTAAGCTTAGTCTTGTAATTCTGTAGGATTTGGCTCTTTTTTCAAAAAAAAAAAAAAAAAAAAAAAAAAAAAAAAAAAAACATTACTGTGGGCAGCACTGCACTTGTACTGAGGGACAACCCACAAACCCTAGCCAAGTCTGGATGCTTTTCTTCTGAGTGCTATCAAGACACACACACAGTTGGCTGTTCTCCCTACAGAGCCTCAGTCTTTCCAAGAATGAAGGATATGTTTAGCTAGGAGTGGTCTCACTCACTTTCATGTTCCAGACACAGATTTGAGTGACTGAGGAAGATTTTGCCCTAAAGAGGCAACAGAGAGAGCAGGATTCACTCATATAGAACAGTCCAAGCCAGCCTCCCACAGCAGCCTGCACAGGGAGCTCAAGAAAAGTCTCTCACCTGTGAAAGCCAATTTAGATGTCTCACACTGGGGATGAAAACAGTAAGGGAGACATCATATCATTTTCCTGCAATGAAAAAAAAAAAAAATCTGCTGGCTCTACTTCCACTTCTTCCAATTTATAAAAATAGCATGTAGCATTTATAGTCAAAGGGCTGGAAAAGACTTCAAGAAGTAGCACAGCCTATTCCTCCACCGCACTGCAAGATACAGTCTACCCAGTGTCATTCCTGACAGATAATTTCCTGCTACTGCTGTTGCTTTATATCTTTTCTCCCTCCCCGGTAATGGTAAGAACACACCTGATCTCCTAACGGACAGAGACCAAAGCCATTACGGCCCAGCTTTGCTCCCACGTAAGACGTGTTCATTATGGACACTCCTCAGAGCAGGAAGACAGAAAGTTTAAGTAAGTAATTTGCCACAGCTTGCAGCAAATCAGTAACAAGGGTCCATGAAGAACCAAGGATACTTCTCGGCTATTAGGAAACTTCTTTTTGACTGAATATTTTTCCAATGGATCTGTATTGTCCACTTCTTTCTGGTTTATTTTTGATGCTTCCCTCAACTACGTTAATGCCTCTCATGTGCTAATGCTACAATTTCCTATTGACCCTCCGGGGGGAAAATAAAATATGTGCTTGCCATGAGGGTATCATAGGGATAAAACTTCTCTTTCAATTCAGTAACTGTTTCAACCTAGTGAGCACAGAAAGAAAACAATAAGGCAGATTTGCTCTAACTTTTTCAATGTATTTGTTAATTTCAGAGAAACCACCTCAGGAACAAAGTTTATTAGTGAGTAGGAGGTCATTTCAGGAACAGAACTGGACTGAAAATAATCAGCTTCCTTTAATTAATTGCATACAGTTTTATTGCATAACTGATGGTTTTAAACCTTGGCCAATTAGCTTGTCAAACACAAAAGTTAAATCCTCTATTGGTCCCTCAAACAAGATCCATGCCAAAGTTTTAATTCAACTTGCCTTATCCAGGCAACCAGAAAATGAGGCCCTTGAAACTGAAATTAGTGGGCAGTTACCCAGAACTGTAAAAAAGAATAGAAAAGACAAAGAAAGAAAGCAAAGACACAGAGAAATCACAAGTGAGAGCCAAAATCAGACCGAAGTGCATGACCCCCCATTCTGGGGTGCCTTATGGTTGCAAAGTTACCTTATCTTGACAGCTAGTTTTCTAAGACAGATTTAAGTACTGCTGCCAATCTGACATACTTTCACCATAGAAGAGGAGTCTCCTTGTAAAGAAAAACTACTTCCAGAGCAGCTTATGTTTTTTTTAGTGTGCTGCCAGCCTACGATGTGTCTCTTTACCATGCAACTGCGAAATGCAGGATGATATTATACTCATATATATGTATATGTATGTATGTATATATATGCATATATGTATATATACATATATATAAATATGTGTAAAACTTCATAAAGTTAACAGATATGTTCCTACCAYGATCTTAGACTGCATATTCAGTGTGATTACCCAAGATGCAAATGTTTATTTTTCAAAATTTCTTAACTGCAATGCCAGTGAATTGACTATGTTTCCAAAGGACTGATCTATTTCCCTAAAAATGCATTATTAACTTCATATGCTTTTTAACTAATTCTTTTAATTAATAATTATATTAATAATCATACTGCATATCCTAAGCACCCTAAGGTGCTCATTGTGTTAGCTACACGTGCTTTGAATTAAGGACTTCTTATATTTGGTAGAGTGATGACACTGTTCATGGTACTGGATTATTGTTTCTCTAGCGTTTCRTAGGAACCCAAAGCTAGTTTGGGGTCCCATCACACAAGATGTTACACAGACATTTCTTTAGCCACACCACCAAAAAATTAAGAGCATAAACAGATGTGACAAACCAATGAGTGGAGAAAAAGAAGGATTAAGCCCATTTCATAGGAAAAAACAATGTAACAGAAGGTATTAGCAGAGTTTGCTTGCATGAACTCAGTCTATCCGAGTTCATCTCYAGCACCAGCCTATGCTCCCCTGTTAGTCCCACAAATAACTTTTCATAAATCATCCCTCACATGCTGATGGATGAACCTACTGGATGCAAGCCTGCTAGCAGTGAAGCCTCTAGCATGACTTGTTGTAACCTCGGAAAATACTTAAACTGCCTGTTACAGATAGACCTGAGATTGTTCTACCCACAGTTTAAGCTAGAAAGACAAGTGCTTATTTTGAATTGGAAGCTGTTTAACCACATTGGCTGGGAACTGTGTCCAACCTAGTAAATCCTTCCCTTCTTTGGCTCTGTGACATGGTTGCTGGTTCAAAGCTGGCTCATGTCCTGCCAGTTTGAACCACAGACAGACCAAATGTGAGTTTGCTTCGAAGAGGTCATGWCAACACAGCCAGGCTGAGATGGTCCCCAGGAGAAACTGTCCTTCAGTTGTACATTCTCATCACGGCTTTCCATTCACAGAACAGTGTTGTCCATGCTTTGGTCATGTTTCTTTTACAGCACTGAACCAGTGTGGAAAAATTAAAGATGCTTTATCTGAAACATCCACAAAGGAAATCCTGTGTCTCTGATGAACCTGACTTCCTCAATTTCCTGTTTGCTGCACAGCTGTCTACATTGGATGCGTCTCAGGGACATTTTTTTTGAAATATTTGTCTACCTCAGTTGGAAGCCAGGCTCCTTGAGTTAGAAACATAAGGGTTTATAATCTTAAAAAAAAAAAAAAAAAAAAANNGGAAAAAGAAAGATCACAGTGAAAACAGAGAGAATGAAAAGAAAACAAACCAATAAAGAATCTATCCTGTCATAACATTTGAGGTTCTGGTATTTGCTGGCCTTGGAGTAGGTTCAAAACAAATGAAGGAAATGTGTATTTCATTAAATGCTAATATTTGGAAGATAAGAGGGAAAAAATGATGAAATGCTTCCAAGTGCAGTTGCGAGGACAGTGTCTGCATGTGTGTATAAACACACACGCATACATACATGCACCCACACAGTCATGATTCTTGTTTACTCAGAATGCTGCTACTTAGGAAGAAGAGTAGGGGAAGGCAATGAAGGGGATCGCTTTCCCAGGTGGTTTTTCTGCTTATGCAGAACAAGTGTCTTTACACTTCTCATTCTCCATCTCTTTTTCAGAAGTGCAACTGAATCCTTCCATAAGGATCCATTTCTTGTAACTGAGATTTGGTCTTGCATGCAAACAGTCAGTGAGACATGCAGGCATTAAAACAAAATCTCAGCCATGCACCAAGTAAGCTGTGGTAGGTGTCTTAATAAGGTCAGTTAATCAAAATCTTAATGACATCCCCATGACATGATCACAGTTGATCTTGTTTTTGTTGACTGAAATCTCTTTTCATCTCCACCACAGATGACTTTGTGTAACGTCTTGGCTTCAAAGCTGCCCAGTCTGTGATGTTAGGACATAACACGTGTCCGTCTCCTAAGGACAYAGAGCCTCGTGCAGCAACAGGGGTCATGAAGTGTCCAGAATTCTTTCGCTAGTTGACAGATACAGTGCAAGGGAGCTAGAGCACGGGATGTGAGGCTCCAAACACTCAGGTATCTTGGAGCAGGCTGAAGGATCAGGAGCATTTGACATCTTACAGGACTCGTGCCTCAAAGAATACAGCATAGCAGGAACAGAAATTTTCACAAAAGATAGTTAAGGCTTGGACCTTTCATGCCACATCAGGAGACAATGAATCTCTGCAGTTTATTTTCACAAATAGTTCTGGATGGGGTATTTTACAAGGCCTGTGAAGAGAAAACATTCCAACGACCTCAGAGTTGTCTTCCTTCTAAACTTCAATTCCCAACACAGGCTCATAGCTTCTAGAGTTTAGAGATYTGTTTTCTAGCATACAGCAAAAAAGCTCCATTTTGTTCTTTGCAGCTCAGTCATTTCTGATCAAACTAGCAAACAAAATCGGACCTCAGACATAAATCTAGCATGGGAAAATGAAAGCATCAAGTGTAGCAAATAGCATAAAAGGAYACAGTATTAAGTAAACAAAAATGAAGCATAAAATTAGGAGCAACTGAAAAAACAGGCATGATGATAGAATATGTTAGCATACAGGCTATCAAACTGTGACTTGCAAGAAATTCAATAGTAYGCTTGAGTAACAGTCATTGATTCACTGATCCATGACAACCTTCTCTTAGGTGGGACAGCACCTGCCAAGGAAGTGATTAAGTTTCAGGATCTAGATTTCAGGTGAGGCTCAGTGGAAGSAAGGACATAGTTTGATTTTTTGTTTGGAAGTCTGTGGAGGTAATAAATTTGGATTAAAATTCTCAGTTTGCAGAAGATTGGGTAAATTGTAGGAGAAAGGAAGAAGGACATGGAGCTGGAGTTTTGGTTCRGAGATGGGAAAAATTTGGAAGTCCTGTGATACAGGGGAGATAAGGACTCTTGGTTTGTGGAAGCAGAACTGTGAGTAGGGGGTGAAGATCTTGGATGAGTTAGATGGGATGAACAAGGAAAAAATGGAGAGGTGTTCAGGTTGGGGTCCTGGTTTAGGACCTTCAACTAGATGAAGATATTAACTGAAGGTGAGGAGATTTTGACTTTCTTGTGCTAGACTCTGGATTTCTTCAGAGCTGCCCCTGCCCCCTTGCAAATCCATCCTACATTTGTGCATCAGGTAATACACCTCTCCACATGCAGATGCACTGGAGTCAAGGAGACTATCAATGTTTTTTGTGAAATAAGCATTAACAAAGCCTTCATGGCAACAGACAGCTCCAGTACAATATCCCATCTAAACTAGGTCTAGAAGCTACACAAATGATCACATCTTTTTGGAGTACAAAGAACAGATTCTTGGCATCTAGTTACTCAGTCCCACAGACTCTGCTCTGATAAAATTCTCCGTTGACTTCAGTGGGAGAGAACATGAAAGATAAGTCCGTAACAGAGCAGTCACACACACAGGTACAGGCAATTGCAAAAACATGCAGTAATGCTTTCTGCAAATATTTGGCCATTATTTCTGCTAACTGATGAAAGATTGCAACCTTTCAAAGTGTCTCCCCACCCATTTACAGGAGGTAATGTAAAACAGTCAGTCCCTCACCTACAGAAATACTGTCTGCCCAGTAACAAMGTCTCACGTACTAAGGGAAAATGTTTTAATCCCAGTTTTATAATTCTAGATAGATGAGGGCTATATCAGATTTATGTCATCATAAATGAGGGAGAATCTGGCCTGAAATATTTCTGAATTATACACAGCGATTATACCTGGGTGGAAATTTACTGTAGAAGTTGTRTTTCTGCATTGTTATTGAAAGAAAATGAGGTTTTTACTACACTCAGGTTTTCACAAACACACACACACACGAGAGATAGAAACAAAGACAACCAAAATTATTTTGGCTGAAACATTTTAAGTATTTTCATGAAAAATAAATTTCTGTAAACTCTAGTAGGAAAATAGTTGTTTGTTTTCATTCAACAATGTTTTCCAGAAGAAAAGAAAAAATATATGTCATCATTCAGATGGCTTGCTATTTTTTTCCCTTATATACATATATATATTTTTCTYCYTTATTTTGATTAGGAAGAAAAGAAAATCTGGGGGCTTTCTTTATTTAGTATCATCAGATAAAGTCTGAAAACCTCCACTGTTCAAGTTTTACGTTGTCATTTTTTGTACTTACTCAGCAATATGCTAGAGCAGAGCAGAATCAGGAGTTAAAGAGAGAAATTCGTTTCCTGAGTGGTGGAACCAGTGCTTTATTAYGGCTCTGTGGCTGAATTCCCTGGTGTCTACCAACATGCAAGTCTAAGTCAAAGCTTTTCCTTTAGTTGGGACTCAAAACTGGAGTTTCTCTCCAGAGCACGTTTCTTGGTGTCTGGCAGGGAATTTGCTTAYACAGCACTTTGGGGGAGCCACTAATACAGTCTCCTTCCTCTTCTCAGCCCTCATTTTTTTAACCTGTAGGAATGTATTATCCCTGAAAAATTCTCCCTTGACTACTTTTGAGTGAAACTGAAAATAAGTTAAAAATTGCCTAGTGGGAAAATTACTGTGGGGCACATGCATATACACTGAGTGATCACATAAACCTTCTTATACTTTAGGGGAGCCAATCTCAAAATGCTTATTCACCCCATAAAATTGATCAGATTTGCCATACCAGCTAGTACGCTAGTCTCCTCCAAAAATCTAGACTGTGATCCATAAGGTGCCAATTTCCTCCAAAGGTCTCTCTGATGTTCCTTTAGAAATGTGGCCTCTGCTGCCTACCCAATGCCTTCTAAAATTGTTAAGAAAGCTGTTTTACTATCCACAGGCCCTGATCAAGCCCGTAAAGAGAGAAAGAGAGGAAAAGAGAGAGATATCCCTTGGTGTTTGTGCCTACTTCTCTTTCATATGGAATTAATGGTGGTTTAATGGGGTATGAAAGGATGTTTTACTGGAAACAATGAGGAACAATTGTCTAGCTCACGTTTCATTTCACAGGTCATTATTGCATTAAGAAGTAAATCGACCAAGTCCGGTAAATAACAGTCTGCGTTTTGCCCAGAGCTTCAAACCTACAATCTTAGCAGTCACCAACTAATATCTTTGTCATTTTTAACCCTTGCAGGGGTCTGCTGGGGGCTAAACAATTACAGTCTTCACCCACCCCTGGCAGGTAAGCATTATTCATTTTATTTCTCATCCCTTCTTCCTGCAAACCCCATGAGGCTGGGTTTTTGCATTGTTGCTTTGTTTATTAGCCAACCTAGCCAACTGTGTGTCTGGTGGTCTTGAAAAACAACACATATTTTAGTGACTGCTGCAGGCATCTTTAAACAGGCTGCTTCCTCTGCAAAATTAATTGTTGCAAAATGCAGTGCTTCCCCTGTAAAGCTCTGCAAACTAACACTCAGCAGTTTGGGTGGATTATAGATATGCTTCTAGGATCTAAGGAAAAGAATATAGTTATACTTGCAGGATGTAATTCACATTTCTTTTTTAATTGTGTGAACACAGGCAGCTAGTCTCCTTAAAGGTAACTGCTGTCAAGCCTAGAGAGGTTGTATGATGTAGACCGATGTCCTAAACTCTGTCCTTGACTTACTCTGGGGGAGCTCACTTCCCCTGCACCTTCCCCTATTTCTCCTGCAGCCTTCTGGGTTGACTATTAATATCAGCAGCTTTTTGCAGAAGGTACTTGAAAAGTTTCTGGACAGATCCTACTAGTGATAAAGCCCAGCTCCTGTCTCAGATCTGTAGSCACCACTGATATAGGAACGATAAAGGAGAACGAAGTGGTGCCTTGCGAGCAAAGGCATGATGTCTGAGCTACTGAGATTTAAGAAGAGGTACCTCCAGAGATCCCAGGTTAGGAACCTGCCTCAGTTTTGATTCCCAGGTGCTCAAGCCTAGTACGTCATTTACCATGGGACAAATCTCTACATTTAAATATATTTTACAGTCTTTCTAATGCATTAGCATTCCACAAGAAAAGGCAAATTGGCTGAGAGGGACCAARCACATGGATTGTGAGAAACTCCCTCTGCACTAATTATCCACCTAGTAGTTTCTCTTTGTCTTCATCAGCAGTATTTAGAAAGTCCTAATTACCAGAACTTCCCATTACAACACCTTGGTTTTTTGGACCAATAAATCACTGTCAGACCTCAAAAGGCTCCTGCAGATCACTAAGCATCCTTACAGAATTTTGAAAATAAGGTTGGAAAGGACCATCCAAGGTTATTTAATCCATTATTTCCTGCTCTACCTGGATTATCTAAAGACGTTTGTATAATCTCTACTGATATGGGCTCTACAACCCACTTAGGCAATCTATTACAGTGCTCCACTATCCTACTTATAACGTTACCTCCCCAACATCTGAAGTTATCTTTTCTGAAATTTCGGTCCATTATTTCTGACCTTATGGACATGGGGAACAATTTATTCCTTTCTACTTTGCAAYAGTTTTCTATGTTTTTGAAGGCAGTTCTCAAATCTCTCATCTATTTCTTCTCCTCCAGACTAAGCCACCCAACTTTGTCAGTCATTCCTCATAGCTTCTGTTTTCTAAATGCCTAATTATTCTTTTCACCTTTAACTGATAAGTTCCTAAATTAATCCAGGGATGATGTGTGCACCAGTTACTCAGGCTTCATGCACCACCAGGGGTTTATAGATCACATCTTAAGAACCACAGTCGAGCAATAGTAGCCTCACCATGTCAAGGGTAAAAGAAGCTCATGGTCAGGTTTAGGACAACATTTGTGAACAGAAGAGTAGACAGGTGGATATTAAATCCATAACCAGACTCTTAAATAGAGGTTATCTGGTGTTTTTTTGGTCACTGAATTATTTTTCAGCTCACAGGGAAACAAAGGGACTCTCCAGATAAAAATGATGACATTTTTCTAAATAGCACCTTAAACATACGACTTCAGTTTTAAAAATAACAAACCCAGTGTATTGTCCTCAGTGATTAAAGCTTAGAAAAGGAGTCAGGAATTTCTGATTGTAAGTGTGAGCTCAAACTATTAGCTGCCACCTCTTCAAAATGAGTTACTGTCCTAAGGGTCAATATTATCATCACTTGTCCACCACCAGGGACCTGACTTTGCATTCATTTCTTCACAATTTCATTATTCTTGATACATATATATATATATACTTTATATTTTATGTAGCCRAGTATTGATGTATGTCTTTTTGAAAGCAGCTGGAGAATTTAGAAAAAAAGAAGTAGAAATGGGGATATAAAATGGTAAATTCCATTTCCTGCAATAAACATGCACAGTGGATGGATTTGGCTCAAGGTTTTTTGGATTCATCATAAGGAAAGCAGTTGATCTTCTCCATGAGAACATAGAAGATAATGCTTGACAGACGTATGTATTAGTGAAGCTGTAGGCAGAGATTAGAGATTCTACTACATAATTATCAAGTAATAGAARTAAGGCCACATCTAAGCAAGAGTCCATCTTCTGCACAGGCTTATTACCCCGCTCAGCATATCTGAATTTCAGTACGAGCTTGCCCATAGTTAGCAGAGCTGACCCTCTAGCTCAGTAGATTCAGTCATCTCATACCTGATGAGCCACCAAGTGCTTATGATATGCACGTGAGTCATTTGTCTCCCTTTGGCATACTTTAGCAAAACACAACTTTTTTTCTCCCAAGAGGATCAAATGTACCTCCCAGATTTGTTCTCAATTTAAGATATGCTGAGATCTTCACCATGGATGTGTTTTCAGAAAAAATAAGTAAAAATCAAAAGCATTTTCTGATCATATTGTGTTTTTTTATAAAACGATAACTTGGTAACAGCTCTTTTAATTCCCTCTGTTGCCACTTTCAGCCCATTCTGCATGGGTCATTTATTGCACAAAAATAAAATTTCTATCTGTGAACAGAAAAAGAAGCTTCAGTGGAAAACAATAAATGTTTTAGGCAAATATTTTTGCTGTTTTCCTCCTTTTGAATCTAACAAACCTGCATTCTCTTCTCATACATACTACACATGATTATACATAGCAGGCATGTTATAGCAGCTAATCATGATCCTTGGAATATTAAATATATATATCTATACATACATACACACATATACATACATATATATATGTGTGTGTTTGTGTATAAATGTATGTATGCATGTATATTTTAAAAAATGCAAAGTTTTCACACAGTTTTAATCCTAAATTATATTGTCAGCCTGTGTGCCAAAATGGTATACTACCTCTACTATTATTTGAGAATTGTATTCAATATCAAAAACTATTAGAAGAAAGAAAGTTCTATAAAAATACTTGATCCACATCCCCTGGAATTTTAGGCTGTTTACATCTAATCTGAGATTCATGTTTTATCCTATTTTTAATGAAATCTAGTAAATCTCCATATATTCAGTCATTTAACCTCAGTTCTATGCATTTGGGGGAGTTTTTTTACACAAATAATAAACAAGATTGAGTGTTTAAAAGTCTGTCCAAGTTAGTTTCAGATAAGCATTAAATATGAAATATTTTCTTTTTGACCTAGAAAACATGCTTGTTATTTCTTGAAAGCAAGGAAGACATTTATAGGAATTTCACAGTTTTGGATTTGTCTGGATTGAAAACACCATGTTGTTTTAGTTATCTGTTGTCCAGATTAAAAGATCAATTACTTACAAAGCACTAATCCTGTCATCAATAGATTCCTACCAAAGCTGATTCATTTTTTTTCAATAAAATTCTTCTTCAGTTTTTTAGATAATAAAAACACTTGGGAATTGTTTTGTTTAAAATAAAAGTTAATATTTTAAGTATTCAATAAAATCCTGAAAAATGCTCCAGGCATGTTTTTAATAAAAAAAGTAGTAAATAAAATACATTTTTGGCTGATTCTACTTAATACAACCATACTTTTCAACCTGCCTAAGCAGGGTGGAGTGCTTTGAGATTCAGTTTGGCTGTTAGGATTTGTGAACGATATACTTTAATTCAGTGATCAACTTTGGGCAAGTCTCAAATTCTGTACTCTGCCAGGGAAAGCAGTGCTAAAATATATGTCCATCTCACAAGGATATTACAGATCTAAACTTCACTGATGCTTCTGCTGTATCTGGAGAACATACAAGGTAACATTAACTTTTACTAATGTAAGAAAYATTTATTCACAGGTATGTGATGGAGTGCTTATTAAGAAAAAAACTTGCATAATGACTAAATCCTGCAGGCCTGATCCTGCTAATCCTTCAATAAATCAGATTTACTCTGATGAGTCAGAATATGTAGAACAGAGACTCAATTAGTTAAACTATCATAAAATAGGATATGCAAAGAAATCGCTCTCATGCAACCCTAAGGATCTTTCCACATCTCTTTACAAATCCAGCACAGAGATATTTTGAGAGCTGTGAATTATAAATAAGAAATAATGATTTCATGAGCCATTGGAAGATTATTCTTCTGGCTAAATTTGCAGCCATGCTAAAGGGAAAGAATCAGAAGAGGAARGCCAGACCTTTGGATTTATACAAGATCACCGAGGGCTGGTTCCCCCAGTGGATGAATGCAGTCAAAGGCACCTATCCTGAAGAATGCAGTATTTTCTGGGACGTCAGCCTGCCTGTATGCTTTAACACCCTGACATCTGAAGTCCTCAAAGTCTAATATTTAACTGTAAATATCTGCCGAGAGTAAAGGTCCATGTAGCAAGTTGCAATCTTTTCCAATAATTGCTTGGAGAGGGAGAATATTTTCCCCTCTAGCTAGGAAGAAAGCTGAGCAAATGTCTAYTCATTTTCTGTTTTCCTCAGCCACCTTACCACTAAATCAGGTCACTTACATGGATAACATCTTAATATTCAGATTAGCTTATTCAGCCTGTATTGCTTTAAAAATATCTAGAATGTGTCTTCAGGCAGACAGGAAAATACAGCTGTCCACAGGCRATGGCTCTAGACTAAGACTAGATGTTGGATGTGCTACTCAATACCCGGTACGCATCATGGGCAGTGGGAGCATTGGGGCYGAAACGCCTCTGTGAATCCCTGGGACTAGGTGTTTCTTTCATCTCTCTATCTACCCTGGTTGCTCAGGCATCCTGCATCCTACTCGACAYGCAAAAATGCCTTGCAGAGGATGATCCTCTGCACCTAACGTCTGCCCTTCAGGTCTCTCAGTGTTCACSAGGAAGGACACTGGAGGCAATGAAAGGGGGCTCAGATGAATCCTCCATCAGTCTCTGACCTCAGTAACATTTCCACCACTGGAAGATGACAAACTTCAACATCCCTGGGAGCTGTTGTTAGGTTACAGACACATGAGGCACTTGCACAGTTTGATAACAGAGTTCTGATATTGCAGATAGCTAGAAAATAATTAAAAATTTAACTACAAAACAATGGTTSTATCAGCTTTCTGTGACATGGTTGAGGATACAACCTAGAGGTAGAAAWCAGCTGAACTCACAAAGTCTTTTCTTATCCATCATTCCTCAGCTAGACCCACTCATATTTATAGCTAATTCCTCTGTACAGCTTGTGATCCTAGTATTTCCTGTATTATTTTATCATGTAGTGCTCAAGGCCTGGCCCCAAGCTCTTTTGTAAAGGGTTTAGTATAGAGATGAGCAAGAGCCTTGTGAGAAAAACATTTTCTCATCCAAAAAATGGCAGCTCAAAGAGATTAAAATAATTGCAAATCGATGTCAAACTCATTAACTTGTTTTGGGCAAGGCAAAAAAATGACACTGTGGAACTTCCTTATAAATGATTTAGGAGGTTTTGTTGGAAAACATTTAATTCTAAACTTTTTCAGCATTATTTAAAAGAAAGAGGGAAAAACAGCCAAAATGTATCCTTAGTTAAAAAATAATTATGCTTTGTTTTACTCAAAAGCACTTTTTGGTTGTTGTTCCTGATGGTTTTAGCATAAATAACAGTAAACAAAGTCTTGAATCTGTTCCCTCCCCTCATTTTTTTTCTCCTGAATTCTGTGGTTTATCCAAGAAAACTAAAAATTCATCTTTACATGGACAATCTACTTCTACACTTCTACAGAAAGCCTCAGAGAAAAGACTCAGTCCATGACCCAAAGTGCTAACACAGCAGGTAAAAGAACAGACATGTAGGAAGAGGGGAAAAAAAAAAGAAGAAGAAGAAGGTACTTGATTAAATATATATAAATATAGCTGTTCGCAAGTGCAGGAAGCCAAGTGGTCCCACCTCAGTATGTAATACAAAGATACACAGAAACACACAAATGCACGTATATGTGTCTAACATATTCTACTTACTCTACATCAATTGCATCTTGAATTAAAGACATCATATGGATTCATAAACATTAATCTTGTGCCCATTGACYGACTATGCCCCAGTCATGGTGAGCTCAGACTACCTACCCCACAGTGCTACTCCTGGAAAATATCTGCCTGAAGGATACAGAGTGTTTTTACTTTTATTTGCCCCGTGGAAAGCAGGATATCTAGCAATGGATGAGGGCCAACAATTTCAAGCTGACTGTCCAAACTATACGTTTGAATGGATGAAGGTACAATGATGAGGACAAGGAAAGCAAGAACCACTCATTTGGAGGAAATACATGTCCCTGAACTCTGAAAGTGGCAAGGATGTTGTGTAGCTACCTGAAAAACTATCTACATTTTGGGGGCTTTGTAGAGTTAGCAGAGCACCAAGCACTATGTTGCAGTGCTCTCATGAAGCTCTCATGAAGGTTGGACTCAGGTTTAACAAGACACCAGGTAGCAGCTGATGACCACCTAGATGATGTAAGCATCAAACTCTCATCTGGGTTCAGGCAGGGCAAATTTCCAAGGGCCAAATTCAGCTTATTGACATCATCTGGAAGTGATACTACACCAGGGGAGAATTCAGCCCCACAGAAGTCCTTTGGGAGCAGGAAAGTCATTTTTTTTCTCCTTATTCTCTAGTGCAGGCACCTGCATTGCACTGCACAAAATATTCAGCATTACAACTTTAGAGAAGGTGAAAGGGTTTGGGGGGGGAGCAGGGAGAGAAGGGAAGAAAACAGCCATGAATTTACCTTAGCATCAAGCTGTGCCTTTCCAAATGTCAACCTCAAGATAAAAGGAACCGCAGGTCAGAATGAGAAATGCGTGGGAATTAAACACAGAAATGGGAAGAGAGAGGAAAAAAAAAAAAAATCCCCATTCATATTTGGGCAGCAAGAAGAAAACACTGCAATTTTGTTACAGCCTCGGAGGCAGGCAGCATTTACCATATGCTGTCGCCTCCATTACAGGAGGAGATAAACCCTGTGAAGTGCAGGTTGCACTGTCAGTGCCGTTTAGATGGTGGGGATTCCTATCATTCATTACGAGTTTGTGCCAGGGTGTGCTAAAAAACATAAGAACCTAAATAAAGTCCAGATTCTGCATGCACAAATATGTATGTATTAATGTACAAGTGTTAAGTGATAATACTCTCAGGATACTAGCATTGGCATGCAATTCATAGTCAGGGCAGAAAAGGTAGAGCAAGAAAATAGCATGTTTGTGTCTAGCCAACATATTAATCAGTCCTCTAAGCAGCCAGTTAGAGAGGGATCCTTAGAGAAAAAGCCTTTACTGGGTACACATTAGACATTTTGTTTAAAGATTAAAGTTCTTCTTGTGTTTAATCAGTTTTAGAGCAGGATGGGAAGCAGGATTAATTACAGTCCCTTCCATCAGTCTCCCATACTGCTGGAGTCACAAATGATGCGCTTTTTCGGCAAAATGGCCGCCGTCAGCAGCAGGCTCAGGAAATGCTAATTGTAATTAAGGAGTTTATTTGGAATCACAGAGCAGAGTTTTAATCAGGATGAGAATGGAGCCTTGCTGTGTGAACTTTCAGAAAGTGGTTGCAGAGCAAAATGGGTCTTTTTAAACCAGAGAAAGGGTTCTTTAGACTTCTGGAATGAGTTTTCAGCTTGATTATCTCCTCTGTGGGATATGAATAAAAATCCTTGCTGGGCCAGTGGTTGTTATTATCTTGCCCTCAATTAACAGTTACATGGTGCGTCTTACTCAGTGCTCTCAGAGCCCTTCGCAAAGGGAGGTAAGCTCTGATTTGGTCTAACAATCAATAAATGAAACCATAAAGGGCATAAGGATGACCAAGTGATATGATTCTGAAAAAAAAAATAAATAAAAAAATAAAGCAGAGAGGCACTGCTGGAAACAGAAGTGTGCAGTAAGATCCCAGACTTCTGCAGTGCATCTTACTGCCTCAATCCTGGAAAGACACCAATCAATCTAGGATCGCAGCCATCCTAAACTCAGGCATAGGTCTCAGCCAAAGCCTGCGGATGCACTCAAGTTGTGTCGGTGGGGTGTATCAAGAACTTTGCAAGAACTCTAGACAACACAGGGACTTACCAGCTTGAGCATAGAACTGTGTCCATTGAAATTCCGACTTTGGGAAAATGGAAACAGGTGGTTCTAGGTCCAGGATACCTCCATCCAAATCCTTGAAAAGGGCCTTTCTTGAACTTTTGCATCTCTTCTCAGGAAATGTGATGTCCTCAGATGTATGTACACTGAGAGGCAGGAGAGGTAATGTCATTTTGAGGAAGGTGGCAATTGAAATGTACTGTTGCTTGGAAGTTACTTACATTAGCAGTAAGCATTCTTACATAGACAGCCAAGGTTTTGATATTTATTAGGTGAACGAGGATGCCTATTTAAAGAATGGAAATGGAAAATAAGGGGAAATGAATGAAAATAAAGCATATCAGTCAAGGTCTGTCATACTGTAAAGAAATCCAGTGCAATATTTATATTTTGGCAAAAAAAGACTCATCTGCATGCTAGCTTTTCAAATTTTGGCTGGGTTTGGATAGAACAAATCATCATCTTTCCAGTTTTACTCCTGTCCCAAATATCATTCTCCCTCAGGTTTCGCTTAGGCTGTTGTGGACCATCATTGCCCTTAGAGCCAGCTGTACAGTTGCATTTTGAATACCTCTGGTTCCCTCTTGGATTTCCTGATTCAAGGACTTTCAGTGAGGTAGCCATCAATATCCAAGTGCCACTAATCCTTGACCTGTGGTAAATCAAGCCATGTAGTTACTGGGCAAAGCAAAAAATGTGCACTGGTTGCTACCCCACTATGTATACAGGAATGTCTCTGTTGCAGTCATCAGTGCTAATGGGGTACTGTGGTTGCCCAGCTGTTCTTCACACCCACTGAGTGACTAATTGTTTATTTTTGTTTTCAGATTGCTGTACATTGTATATAATATTTTGTTAAAAAGCMCTAGCTGCTCAGTAGAGAGGAAAGTTCTTCTTGTCCTTACCTGGGGTCTCTCACCCATTCCAGGATGAGGAAACCCTTTGAAGGGTCACCTTCACATGAGCAGGAGAAAGCATGAAGCAGGGTGAAATGGCAGAAAGTGTGAGAGAGGGAGCCAACAGGGAGCACACATCATAAATAAAGGCTTGGAGGTTCCTGGCACAAACAAGGAGCAGATCCATAGCTGAGCCACAGAGGACACATCAATACAGGGGGACTAGAACTTTTCAGGGACCATTCTTTTCCTGTAAGACCAGCTGGACTTTCCATGTGCATAGTGTTAAATCCCCTTGGTGTCTACAACAGCATGGTCACTTCCAAACTATCAGTCTGGGACAGCCTTTCGCCAGCACACAAACTATGCCCAGGAGTTGTCTGGGTCAATGCTATCTGGCCCAAGCCAAAGCCATGCCAAGGGCCATTTTAAATGTTGAACAGTGATGATATTCAAGTTCTGATGCCCAATTCCTTGTCTCTCTCTAATTTACTAGTATAAACATAGCCAGAACTGCAAGGAGACTTCTGCTAGGGATTCGGAAATGCTTGCTGCAGCTCAAGGAGTCACTTCATGTTTCTAGAGAGAAAGCAAACTTGAAAGAGAAAAGGCATCCTAAAAGGACACAGTAGATAAGGGTTTATGTTTCTATAAACCCTGTTTGGTTGGTTGGTTTGTTTGTTTTCTCTTGCACACAGCAGTTTGGAATTGTCTCTGAAAAGATCATTGTCCTAATTTATGTTCTAATAAAACTGGTTTTGGAGATTCAATGTAATTTTGGTGTGTTTGATACTCTTAAAGTGAAGTGCAGATGGATCTTACCTCAAAGCTATGCTTGAGACAAAGTTTCATCACCCAGTCACAAAGATCTGATAATAAGTGATTACTCTACCCACTATTGTCTCTCAAACAATGATTAGCTATTTCTCTCTTCCTAATGGTAAGCTTCTAAGAATAGAAATAAATCATACTTTAAAAATAATAATAAGTTAAAAAAGAGTGTTAGTCCAAACCTAAAACCAGAAGAAAAAGGGAAAGGGAAAGGGAAAGAAGAAAAAACTCTTTATTAAAACTGATATTTCTATATTAAACTATAAATCTGATCTCCTATTGCAAAAGGTGACGAGATACAATAATTTATGTTCCAGCACAGTCCATTCAGTCTATGCACACATGTTCAAATTGCTACATGAATACTCTCTAAATCTTGAAGAAAACTTAGTTACTTGAACTTAAGTTGAAAAAAAAACATTATTGATATTTTTAATGAGTTCAGCAGATACAGGCAGAGATTACAGTGATGGCAAAGAAATAAATGAGCCAGTGCATCCAGACAGCACAATTCAAAAGAGATGGAGAGCAAAGATGGTTCCTACGATTCTGAGAGCTAGTTCTATTCTTTGGGATATCAAAAGATCCATCACTTCAGTTGGTTACACCTATCAGTGGGTCAAACAAAGTGCTTCAAGCTCTTGTCATATACCCTGATGTTTCTCTAGCACCTCCTGCTCCAAAGCAATTCCCACTTTCTTCTTGACAGGAGATATCCATCAAGATATCCCTTCAGGATGCTAAAGTAGAGCAATGAAACCACAGCATGGATCAATCACAGTAGTTACAAAAGGTGAGTTAAATAAATATATGCAGATAACGCATGAGAAGTACTAAAAGACGTAATCTCCCTCAGAGGTCTACCAGACTACTGAGAAAGATTCAGTAATCCACGTGCATTCATCGGGTTTGAAAATCACCAGCTCTTGCAGTGGACATTTCAGCAGCTCACTAACAGCATAATATTGTGAGATGGGTACAAGAGTGAAACATAATGGGAGCTGACAAGCTGGACAGATCTCAGAAATCTACACGCAAACTAGTGCCCAGAGCAAAAAAGTAAAAATATAGAATAAAACAAAAGCTCTGGCAGAAGGCTGGAGGGGCTTCAAACATAGCAGTGTGGGACACCTCCAATTATTTTTGACTGGCAAGTGGAGTGCATGCTGGATATTTTTGCTACTTCAAGGCTTTCCTGACATAGCCTCTATATTGCGTTCTCCAGTTATAATAAATAAATTGGCATGTGGTTTCCAATGTTTGAACTGCTGCAACCAACAGTGACTGAAGGTTGCCAATGAAGCTCTCTCCCTCCCTGCTCCTCATTCCTCCACACACAGCCAATATCCTCCCTGGGCATGAGCAGTCCTGGCACTCATTTGACATCTCACAGCCTGCCTGGTACTGATCAACATTCCTGATGTGATCTCGCAGGCAAAAATCAAGCTCTGCTTCCCAGACTAAAAGGACATTCGCTATCTCCGGGTTTTCTGCTGGAGGACCTGACATTTTTGTGAAGCCTGAGAGTCAGAAGTCAGAGATGCTCAGGTCAGAGTCTTAAAAAAATGGGATATGTGAACCTTGTTTTGCTACTCAAATGTTAGTAAAAGGGAAACTCCAAGAGGAGTGGCCTGGAGATGTACCTTGAGTAAATTCTTTGAACCTCAACTCTTTAAAAATTGCCCTAAAACAACAGAGATTTTTTTTTTCCTTTAGATTCAGGCTGTTTTGCTTGCTTGTTTGACGGATGTTTTGACTTGTTCATTTTTGGCAGACATTTTTTGCAGTATGAGAGCAAAACAGAGACAAAGGTGGGACTGCTCTGTAGCTAGACATGCAGTTTAAAATTGTTTATACTCTCCATCCAACAATAAAGACTCCCAAAATGGGAGGTACTTTTTTAGCATAAATAATTGAAAACAACACTTTAAATTGGAGAATATTACCTTGCTGGTGGTTGATGAAAGTAGAATTTTTCTCTCTCACTGACTTGTAACATCCTTGATCTCTCCGCTGTGATAAGAGGCATGACGCCTAACTGGTCAGCATTGGACATGATGCAGACRTCTCTGTCTTCACTATAGCAGCTCTTTATAAAACCAGTAAAGGTGACATCTGGCAATAATTCAAGAATACCAAGCAAGGAAAAGTGGTTAGATGAGTGAAAGAATTAGAGTGAGAAAAGCTCTGTTCTATGTCTTTTGCCTATGTTAAATTGCTATTATATATATATTTAAATAATTTTTCATCAGACTTATTGCATTGGTCATAGACCTTCAGTTTTCTTTAGAATGTTCCATAGCTGAAGTTATATCTTAAGTTGGCATAAACCAAATCATGCCCATAGGAAATGCAATCAAAAGATATGCTAATAAGTGAGAAAGCAACACAAGCAAGAAGAACTAATGGATTTTCATTGGCATCAATAAAACCAGTTTAAAGATAAGCTGCCATTGATGGTATATCCACCTGCCATACGTTAATCCAAGATGAGGTGTGTCCAGTGACAYATACTTGGCTCTAGGCACTGCTTACGCAGAGCCAATACATATATGTAACAAGACTATTTTCTCCTTGGGACTTTGTCTCTGAAATTTAGCAAAGGTTTGCATCTAATAGACTGGCTGCTATAATTGAATCTTCAGAATTTCAAACTAGGACTTTGTAAAAGATTTGATTTATTTCTGGGAGGTCTGCAAGTATTAAATTCGCTGCATTTCATGCGTATATAAATTTCCCTATGCATTRTTTGCATTGCCTTGTCTGTATTCTTTTACTGTATTATATGTTGGATTGTCATCACAATTAAATCCATTCCAGAAACTGGTTTCTCTGGACAGGCCCTCTGAATTCCTTTCATTCCTAGATTATCTTGAAGTCCATCGGTTGTTAATGTCTGTGAGGAACCATATTTCAAAGTTTAGGTTTGCTTAGAGGAACGGGTATGTATGAAAAATATTTCCTGGTGCTCTTGCTGGATCTGAGTAGGATCCATAGATTTTAAAATATCGCTCRACATGTTGAATAGTCACAATGCCACTCATATTGCAACAGAGTGATTGTCCCACAGGGGTACATTAACTAACATATTATATAAATGAAGGACCTATTTATACATGGACACTTAGAGCAGGAACAGAGAGAATTACTCTTTTTAGAGAAACTATTCCAGAAGATCTTTAGCATGGAATCAGATCTAGGGGATGTGCAAACCGTGGCAAATAGTCTCTGTTTACAGAGTGCTATGTTAGTTCTCTGTGCTGCACAGTATGGAGAAGAACTGGAGTAACTCCTCAGAGCATGAATCCTGAGGATATTTGGGGTGTGTTCTGTAGGAAATTCCAAACTCTTTCAGATCAAGGAGTTAAATCTACCAGCCCCAAGGGATTCTGTTCAGATTTATTGTTTACAGGCTTCAGTGCTTTGATAACAAAGCTAAAATATAAAGTTCATGCATTAGGATATTGCTAAAGAGAAATACCAGTACTTGAAAGGGAAAGATAATGATTTAAATATGAACGTACGAATGACTGCACAAGTGGAGGCACTGAACAAATTCAGGCTGTAAAGCACAGCCTGAGAGGAGATGAGGCTGACAGGTGTCATGTTCTGCAGACAGAAATGCACATCACATTAACAAAAAAAGAAGATCCTTTTGGAACGGTGTGAACCACCAAAGCCATTTCAACTCTAAAACRCAGTGTTTCAGGATATAACTTGCATTCTCTTGTAGATCAGACTGGAGGAGGCTAATGCATTATTTCATCCTCCTCTCCCTGCTTCTTGTTAAACCATCTTCGGTTAGAGAGTGTTATCTATTCAATGGAGATGTCATACTTGATTATATGAGTATTACTTATCTTTCTCAGCATTAAACAGAGTGTGTTTTTTTKTTTTTTTTTTTTTTTTTTTTAATTTAAGGTGAGCCTGCTGCCTTCACTGGAACGAATTGGGATTGTTCACGTGATCCAACACCCAGAGAGTAGCAAGCAGCTTCTTACTCCCCCCCTTACATCTAGAGGCTACCAGTCCCTCAGCTCAGAAACCGTCCTGTACCATGCTACCTTCCATTAGTATTATAATTATTTTTCTTTCTCTTCCTTTCAAAGGACTTTTAAAGGATGTGCAAAACTACATTAAGCAAATGTCAATGCTGACCTGCAAGTAAGCAGAGTAGGGGTAAAAAATGTTTTTCAGAGTTGAGAGGCCTACGTTCAAATCTATGCCTTGCCACAAATTTTCCATGACACCTTGGACTAGTCTATTTGTCTTCTCTACCTCCTTTATTCTTCAGTAGAACACGGATATTGAGTTTCTCACAACAGCGGGCCACTGTAAGGTATAAAAACATTAAAAAATTGTGAAGTGTTTAGACCCTACCATGGGAACTATCTATCTAGGCTCTAATATTATGCATGTATTATTCTGGGAACTGTAAATTTCATTTGAATCAAAGACTCAGGATACAGAACTTACTTGTGCCCTTCTTTTACCATCTCAAAGTTACCACCTTCAAATAATAAAAGTCATGACTCTCTCTTTCTGTGAAGCTATTGGCATTACACTCTGTGTAAATCCTATACAAAGTGTACTAATTCACTTCTCAAACTTGGTACATTTAATTAGCTAGAGAGAAGAGCATTTGAGAGAAATGAACCAAATGGTAAAAAAATAAAAGTACAGAAAATAGGGTATGTTTGAGGGAAAGGGATGTGATAGCATGTGACAGAATTAAACTACAGTCAGTCCATGAAGGAAAAAATACTGAGTAATAAATTTTTTAACCGTATTGAACTGAAAAAGAATTCTGTTATTTATTTAATTGGTGCTGGGATCTTCCTACCATATCCATTTGCGGAAGCAGAAAGCTTCAGGTTTAATTGGAAAGATGTTATTATCCAAGGCACAACCTCACCAGAATAGCAAGCCAATGGAAGTGGAAGACCAACCTTTTAGCTTCATGAGTCCCAGTACCTTCAGACAATGCCCAAATTTATGCCATGGATTATTTGGCCTTTGGCTGAACGTGGTGGTGAACGTAGGCCACAAAATCCCAACCCGGCCTCTGCGGGGATAGTATGGTGGTCGGTCCCCAGATGTTAGATCAGCTGAAAGAGGTTTGATCCTGTCCTTGATGCAGTCAAAAGYTGAGCTTGTTGCGACAATGACAGAGTTTCTAAGTTCTATGTATCTTTCCCCCCTGTAGCACTGCTCAGCATATAGACAGTTCACTGCTGGCATGAGACCAACAGTGTTGTCCACCAGCACCACGTTGTCCATGATGACACTGCTTCCAAGGTGGAACATGATACCGTAGTCATAATTCTTGTAGGATAAAAATCCTGTGATTTTAGTGCAGGTCTTAAATCCATCTCCCCTGTATAGATGAACACCATGGAGACTTGAATGGGCCACATTTTCACTGCAGTAATCTCCATCAGACAAGCACTCTTGACCCCTGATATGGAAGGCAATCCGCTCAGATCCTGCCACAACATTGCCATGAAGGGAGACACCAATGACCAGGTTCACCTTGATGCCAACAACCCAGTTCAATAACCCTTCTGGCTGCTTGCTCAGAATTATGAGGTTTCTGATGAGAGAATGATTTTGCCCTTCCAGATCAATGCCAGGTCCAACTGTGTTAAATACCATGTTCTCATGTAACGAGATCCYGTTGCTCTTGACTGCTTTAATGCCACCTCCACAGCTACTGTGAATGCTTGATGAGACCATCAACGATCCTTGGGTTATATTCCTGAATTCAATGGCAGAAAACTGAGGGGACCCAAAGTTCAAAAATTCARTGTTTAAGAGTTGGAGGACACCTGCAATGAGATAACTATAATGAGATGGAAGCTTATAGTATTACATGAAAGCTGATCAAATGACATCCATTTAGATGCAACATGGGCACAAMATAGCAGATAAGCCTTGTCAGTGCATTGCCAGTTATGGGCATTTCTTCATAAAAAAATACAAAGTTATGGTAAAAAAAAAAATCTATCAGATACTGGACAACAATTCCTAAATATATCCTAATGTTATTTATGTAATGTTATCAGTACTTCATATGTGTTGCACAGTTGTAGTTTGCTGAGAATCATATAGCACATGCAGAAGGATACATCTGCTGTTGGGAGGGTCCTATCTTGGGCAGAATTAGACTGACTGTATAAGGATACGTGAGTCTCAAATACCTTCAAATTCCGTTCCACTGGAATCTCTGAAACGTCCCACCAGCATCCTCCCAGTACAAGCCACATCAGACTTGAYCTGCACATTGCGTGTTAGGAGCCCAACCTCTGCAGCCAAAAGGATGTGTCTACCATCTTCCATGTCATGGGAACGCCCTGGGGAGTTTCAAGAGAGAAAAAGTGATAAATGTCTATCATATCTATAAACCAGTGCTTCTGGGGACATCGAGCCTGACAGCAGGTGCATGACATCTCTGCAGAATCTGCACTGACATTCAGGTATGTTTTTCCTCCAGCACAGTCTACATGCATCAACACAACAACATAAAGGCCACCTGTCCATCAAATATTCACCAGGACCTTAGCTTTTACCAACATATTTTGTTTTTCACAAAAGAAGGTGCTAAATCTATTCCCTACAGCATGCAGATGCCAAAACAATGAATAGATTCACATTTCATTTTCCKAAGCTATACGTGCAGGAGACTTTCTTTGGTATATACATACTACAGAGCTGATCTCCACAAGTTCTTGTTACAATCAGGCTAATGACAGTGCTGAAAATAAAATTGCTACAGAGACTTGGCTGCAGGTATTTTCTAAAAGTATTTMTAAATGAGACTTTTGAAGGCACCCATGCATCATCTGTGCAGCTTAGAATTCATCTTAGGTAAATTTAGATATCTATAGATCTGATCTAGTTATCCAAACTGTTCTTCTTCTCTTTTTCTTTTTCTTTTTTTAATATATAATGGAGAGCAATAAGCAATACTCAATTGCAATTCATCATCTATTTTATATATCTACTTTAGAATGAGATGAAATATTAGTGAGTATTATGCTTTTTTCTGAATCCAGGTATTTAAGTAGTTTTTAATTCTTCCATCGGTCCTCTTTCCTTCTCAGCTATGCCTTACAACTGCTGTAGTTGTATATATATACATATATATATATACTGCTGCTCAGTATATATGTAATCATTTAATCTGAGGATACACTGATTTTATCCGTACTAATYAGCAAAATAGATCCATAAGTGTTCTGCATCTGAGGCCAACTGGCAGGTTTCTTCTCTCCCTTCCAAAAAAGGGAAGGCTGTGCCCTAACTACTGGAAATAAGACCTATCCTGTGGCATCCTTTGAGCTACATTCTTTGGAAAAATGCTAGTTGGCATACCAAAACTGTGCRAGGGAGGCTGCTGCCAGGTTAACACTATGGATGACTGCAGAACAGGACTCAGACCCAAGAGACRTTTAGTTTAGTAGTGTAGATACAGCCACTGAAAAAACTCAAAATATTCCTGAATCTATTCATTTGTCACATTAACTTTTGYGACCATTAGCTTGAATAAAAGCTGAGGAAAAAAAATATTATAACAAAAACCCTACTGTCTTTATAGCCTTGGAATTTGAATCACTGATAATTATTTTTTCTTGCTAGAGAAATGGTAATAGATTTCACTTATTTGCAATAACAAAATTAAATAAATCAATAGTGGATATCTTCTTACACTTAAATACAGATCTCATGTAATCTGCGTAGGAAATAGAGTTATAGCAGATTAAGAGATAAAGGTACCTCTCTGTGTGTATTATATCCGTATTTTATTTTCATTTGTGTGTTATATTACAAATACATCAGTTTCACTCTACAGAGTTGATCGTAATTTTTCCTTTGAAATTTCATTAAAGTTCTTTTTCTGCAACTTGAAAAAAGGAAGTTTTGTGAAATCTTCATTAGTTTTGACACGCTACAGAAATTGCATAAATGACCTAAAAGTCTTCATTTAAAYTTTACATTAAAGTTTCAATTGTTTTCCCTGTATGTTAACCAGTTGCATATAAACATATACATACAAAATGTATACAAGTATACATWCAAAAATCTATTAAACTTTCCCAAAATTCTCATGATTGAATTAATTTTATTCCCAGAAATTAGTGTTAGAATCCCTATTTGTGAAATTTTGAATATCGGATTGCAGCATCAAACAAGAAAAAGCGTATAGAGCAAGAAACAAAGATATATTAACAAAGTGGAATTAATCTTGGGGAAATATGAAATGGAAGATCAATGCAAAGCAACACAGAGTGGCTGATCAGGAGAATAAAGATTTCAGAAAGAAATGCTCTCAGGTGGCAAGCCATTTGTTACCAATATGCCTGTGGAGAAGGCGTTCATGAATCCTAATGCTATGACCATTTACTTCTTTAAGTGTAACTACTTCAGCTTGGTGGGCTTCATAAGAGGAAGAGCTGATCACAATATGCCCCCCAGGATTCCAGTCCACTTCATCCTCCACCAAAATCCTGCAAAGCACAGATATTAAATTTGATGTCATTGTATTATGAGAGAATTATGCTCACAGGTTTCCTAAAAAGAAAATGATGATCTTGCCAAAACAGATCTCAAAAACAAGCTGCAGGATATGCTCTAGGAAAAAATCCTTAGGGTTTACTGTATCCAAAAACAGATGTCTAAAATAGGATGAAATTCACCCTGCAATGCCTATTTCACTGCATTGATAAGGGTGAAACAAGGTATCTGGTTCCCATGTAGAGCTGTTTGGCTCAAGCAAGTTGCCTAACAAGGTCATGTCATAACATTTTAGGAGACAGAAACATCCTACTTGGCCTCCAGCTTCTGAAAAGCCCGTATTTTTGTAGGTGTTATATCATATTTGCCAGTGTGTCATGAATACTCTAAATCACTCCACACTAGACACCTGTATCTATAAACCTGACTCAGTCCCCTGCCTTTAGACAGATGGCTTCATTTCTACAGGGTGGGTCAGCTCTGGACTGTGACACTAAGTGTCGGGGTCCACGTGTAGACATGCACTTCAYGTTTAAGTTTCTGCTATAGCTAGTGGTAGTCAGTAGAGGGTAAAGGTAAATCAGCTCATTGAATTAGGTGCATAGGGCAGRGTTTGACTATTTCTATTTGAGATGAGCCAATATAGCCAAGACATGGACTGGTAGATATGACAGAAGTTGTAGGAGACCCATGCCTTTCTCAAGAGATAATGTGGAGGCCATAAAGGCCAGGGCATCTCAGATGAGCCCAGAGGCTATGTTTTGGTACATGAATCCTGCTCTTGGCAGCTGAATTGCCCTCTGGGCTCTAGTGACTTGAATTCCAGTGACCCAGACACCTCTTCAAACACTTCACATAGACACCTAAGTTTATGTGTTTTAATCTTGGAGGGAATCCCTTCCTTTGCATTTGAAGTGCAAAGTTTTTGGCTTCATACAGAGAAGATAAATGCATTTGGCAAAAGCGAAATGGATAATAACCAGTATCTATATATGCCTGGTAAATACTCAAAGGGTACTGCTACAAGGTGACTAGTTCTTGCCAGGTGATGATCTCCTCAGCTAATTGATGAGACCGCTGAATAATTTAGAGAATGGGTCAGCTTGAGGCATATGTTTGGGACTTTGACACATTACATGTAGCCACATTAGGAGTTAAATCTTAAATTTAGGCCCAGGTATACAATCCAATAGTTCAGCTCTTGTAAATGCATCAATCTTGCCTCTCTTAAATCCTACATTTCAAAGTCTAGTAAGAGGAATAATAGGCAAAAGAAAAAAAAAAACATGGTTTGTATCAGATACCATCTAAGTTTCTGATCTGCTGAAATACTAATATAGATCTTCGCTGTCTGTCTCCTTACGTAAATTAGTAATTCTTTTTGAAAGCATCAGTTCTTCTCCAACTCATTTGCTGATTCAGGCTGGAAAATTGAAGTGCATCTCAGAACACCTACGAAGATACAGCAGCTTCTCTCACTCAATACAAAAAAAAAGAAGAAAAAAAACTTCTTCCTTTATCTTTCATATTCTAGCACTGACTTGCCTATTTCCTGTGTCTAACCACATTAACTCCTAACTGGTTATTAGTAGGTCTGGAAATTCTCTTTTTCTTTTTTATAATAGAAAAAAAAAACTGTTGTTGCTCTATTTAATGTAGATTAATTCACTCCAAACACTTGTATCTTAACACTTTGTGATATTTCATATAAAACATCTGGGCAGCAGGCCAGTAGCAGCCTGGATCCATTTCATCTACGCATTTAGCTGGCATGCTTCAGTCAACAGTCTACTTACCCTAAACCCCCATCCTAATCAAGTGAAAGAGAAGAACTTCCAGGGGGTGATTCTGACGCTGCATCATTTGAATCATTGTCTGAAAGTATCTGTTTTTCCATGGACTACACAGGAATCCTAAACAATTTACTTACACTGGACACTGAACTTTGTGAGAGCTACCAACAAATGAATCCTGCCTGTGAGGACTTTGTGCCTTCATTCCCCATCTCTCCAATGGGTTTATAAAACACTTCCTCATCTAAACATGGACATTTCACSTCTACCTATAATGGAACTCTTCCAGTGAGTTTTGGTTAGGCATATTGGATTGACAGTTTTTTTTCTTTGAATACGTGCCTTTCTATTAAAAATGAAGTATTTGGCAAAATTACAGCAAAGGGCAATGAAAATTTCATGTAAGACAGAACCAACAATGAGAGCTCCAGAGACAGAGGTACCAAAGCCTTCTAACGGTGGCCAGGGCACTTTCAGGAGAGACCCACATGTAGACACCTTCTCCGATTCAGATAAGCGGCTTGAACATCGGCTCATAGAAAAACTCCCATTTAACAAGCAGCTGTGGCAACTCCACTTAACCTGCCTAGAGAGGCGGTTTAGGCTGAGTCTAGACTGAGGTTRTTGGTTCATGCTCATGTCGTTGTGTTGCTGCGGGGGCTGCAGCAGCTTACAGAGGGGCAGCAACAGAGGAGAGGAAGATTTAAGTTTTAAGCTACTTAAGTTTTAAGCTATTTTGGCCGCTTGTTAAATGAAAATTTGTCCCAGACAAATACCTTACCCTTCAGGTTAYACAGCCAGCTTTACTTCCTTTGAGCCAATTAATATTTAATTACTTACACAATACACACACACACACATATATGTATACACACATATATACATACACACATGTATATATATATGAAGACTTTAATAGGAGAGATTAAGATGTTCACTCCAGAGGCCACTTCTTAAAGCACTGTTCATCCCAGTTCTGCTTAATTCAGAGATGATATTTGAATGTAGGTTTCTTAAACCAAAATGAATATTTTAATCACCAAGCTATCAGCCATTTTGGAATGCATTTTTTTCCTTTAAAAATGAAAGGGAGATGAAGAGAGGAAAGAAGGGAAAGAGAGAGGAAAGAAGAACAGGATGACATAAAGAGGAAAGGAAGGGAAAGTAGAATGAAGAATCTTAACTTCATTAACTTTAGAACTAAAATGAATCTAAAATTGGTATAATTTTTCTTGCAGGATGCAACAAGGTATTTTTTTTCTGCCTAGCCATAGATTAAACAACACCAATCACAAAAGAAAGTAGCAATATTAATATCAGGAGCCCAAACTTGGTATCTGGAAGCATATTTTGGTCAAAACATCACCTTTCATTGCCAGGTGCAATGTTAGCTCCCAAACGTGTCCAAGACCTTCCAGGATATGCACTGTGAATTTGCACCTTTCCATAAACTCCTGAAAAAAAAAAAAACAGAAATAGGAGATCAAAGGTTAGGAAAGAGAAAGATTTCAACTGAACAGAACTCATTACTAAATATAACAAAAAACATTATGTATGTTAAAACATGTCTCTATATGTCTCTATAAAAATACCACATAGCTTCCTTTGAAATAGAGTGAACTAGGAAAAAAAGGCATTAATAAAACAGAATGACCATCATATGCAAAGCCAAGAAAATTGAGACACAGAAGTCCAATTAACTCAAAAGGGAATTGCAGGCAAAGGTACTTAACTTCAAAAATTTCTACCTAAGTCAACAAAAAAAAATTAAAAAAGAAATGAAAGGAAAGAAAGATGTAATCATATAGAATCATAGAATGTCTGARGATGAATGGGACCTCTGGAGATCATCTAGTCCAACCCCTCTGCTCAAGCAGGGTCACCTAGAGCATATTAGACATGGTCGCATCCAGGCGGGCCTTGAAGATCTCCACAGAAGGAGACTCCACAACCTCTCTGGGCAACCTCGTCCAGCGCTCCCTCACTCTCACAGGGAAGAAATTCCCCCTCACGGTCAGGCAGAACTTCCTGTGCTTCAGTTTCTGCCCATTGCCTCTTGTCCTGTCACACGGGRCAACTGAAAAGAGTTTGTCCCCGTCCCCTTGACACCCTCCCTTCAGGTACTTGTACACAYTGATCAGATCCCCCCTCAGTCTGCTCTTCCCCTGGCTGAAGAGGCCCAGCTCTCGCAGCCGTTCCTCACAGGGCAGGTGCTCCAGCCCTTGGATCACCTTGGTAGCCCTGCACTGGACTCTCTCCAGTAGCTCCATGTCTCTCTTGTCCTGGGGAGCCCAGAACTGGACACAGKACTCGASRTGAGGCCTCCCCAGGGCTGAGTAGAGGGGCAGGATCACCTCCCTCCACCTGCTGGCAACACTCTTCCCAATGCACCCCGGGAGACCATTGGCCTTCTTGGTCACAAGGGCACATTGCTGGCTCATGGTTAACTTCTTGTCCACCAAGGCTCCCAGATCTTTCTCTGCAGGGTTGCTCTCCAGAAGGTCAGCCCCCAGCTTGTACTGGTCCCTAGGGTTAGTTTTCCCTAGGTGCAGGACTCTGCACTTGCCCTTGTTGAACCTCAKGAGGTTCCTCTCTGCCCAACTCTCCAGCCTCTCCAGGTCTTTCTGAATGGCAGCACAGCCCTCGGGTGTGTCAGCCACTCCTCCCAGCTTGGTATCATCAGCAAACTTGCTGAGGAGGCAAGTTCTTGCTTCTTGCMCTTTTTGAAGACTGGAGTGACCTTGGCTTTCTCTCAGTCTTCAGGCACCTCTGTATTTCTCCATGACTTTTCAAAGATGATGGAGAGTGGCCTGGCAACAACATCTGCCAACTCCCTCAGCATTCGTGGGTGCATCCCATGAATTTGTGGATGTAASKTTTGCCTAAATGATTTCTAACCCAATCCTCCTCGACAAAGGGAAAGTCTTCCTATTTCCAGACTTTCTCTCTTGTCTGGRATTCCAGAGAGCTGCCCTTAGTAGTAAAGACTGAAGCAAAGAAGGCTTTCAGTAATTCTGCCTTCTCTGTAGCCTTTGTCACCAGGGCTCCCACCACATTCAGCAGCAGGCCCACATTTCCCTAGTCTTCCTTTTGCTACTGATATATTTGAAGAAGCCCTTCTTGTTGTCCTTGACATCCCTTGCCAGATTTAATTCCAAACAGGCCTTAGCTTTCCTCATTGCATCCCTTTAWACTCTGACTATGTTCCTATATTCATCCCAAGTGGCCTGTCCCTTCTTCCACATTCTGTGTACTTTCTTCTGTCTGAGTTTTGCCAAGAGCTCCTTGCTTAGCCACGCAGGTTTCCTGCCCCCTTTGCTTGACTCCTTACTCATAGGAACGCACTGATCTTGAGCTTGAAGGAGGTGATCTTTGACTAAATCTCTTGGACCCTCCTTTYTCCTAGGGCCCTAATGCATGGGATTCCTCCAAATGGGTCCCTAAAGAGACCAAAGTTTGCTTTCCTGAAGTCCAGGGTTGTGATCCTACTTATTGCCCTTCTTCTTCCATGCAGAAGCCTGAACGCCACTATCTCATGGTCACTGCAGCCAAGGCTGCTCCGAACCTTCGCGTCTCTAACCAGTCCCTCTTTTCTYGGTTAGGACAAGGTCCAGCAGTACACCTCTCCTCATTGGCCCCTCAACCTCCTGTGTCAAAAAGTTATCATCAGTGCTCTGCAGAAGCCTCCTAGACTGTTTGCACCTAGCTGTGTTGTCCTTCCAGCAGATATCAGGGTTGTTAAAGTCCCCCATGAGAACCAGGGCCTGTGATCTTGAGGCTACTTCCAGCTGTCTGCAGAGGGCCTCATCAACCTCCTCTTCCTGATCAGGTTGCCTGTAGTAGACACCCACAACAGTGTCACTCATGTTAGCCTGCCCTTTAATCCTTAYCCATAAGCTCTCAACTCRCTCTTCATCCACCCCTAGGCRGAGCTCRATACATTCCAGTTGCTCTCTCACATAAAGAGCATCTCCACCRCCTCGTCTTCCTGGTCTGTCTTTCCTACAAAGTACGTAGCCATCTATGACAGCATTCCAGTCATGCGACCATGTCTCTGTAATTGCAATGACCAAATGACCACCCACAGATCTCTAATTCTTCCTGTTTATYCCCCATGCTATGTGCATTGGTGCACAKGCATTTCAGAGAGGTGATGGAGCATGCAGGYTTCCCAGGAGAGGTGCAAGAGGATCCTCCATAGTCATGTCCCATACACACTTYCCCGGTTTCATGCACCTAGGGCTAAATAATCAGTTAATGTTTATATTTCTGATGTGTGAAAAATGCCAGCAGTTCAGTATTTATAATATTTTCTTGGCAAAAACTACACAAAAAGTTGATTGAAATTGACATTTCTAATTGAAAATACTTATTTTGATAGTAACTGTCTTTTGGTTGTTGAAAAATTTTCAATTTGTTCTCACAACACTGCTATGAAATGCAGCATTCGAAATATTTTATCTTCTAAGCCTGATGTTGGAAAGTCATACATGTTAATTAGAAATATTTTAAAATGTAATATTAGACTAGAACCGTAACTTGACATCTTCTCATGCAACTGCTCAACATAGTATCTATGAAAGCGTATCCTTGTGTTCTGTGGCAAGCAGACTATCCCATAAAGAAAGAGATTTAAAGTAAGTTGAATGATCTAGCATTTGCTGTAGTTTAAGAAGATGACGTGGACAGCTGAGACGTCTCATTTCACTCAAGATATTGTGCTAAACTGCAGCAACCATCTATCCGCTTTTCTAGCCCCTAAAATCATAAGAAGCCAAATTACTAGTTACAGTTATACTTGATCTTGCAAATAAATAATAATAAAAACCCTCTCAGAATCCATTTCCTTTTTCAATTAGCTTTCTGTCTCATCTTCCCAAACATCCTGTTTTGCTATTTGCTAGAATTTCCTGATCAATATKTGCAACAATTTCTCAATGTCGTTATGAGAAACAGACTGGTAATTTAAGTTTCTTTCTCTGAATTGCTCTAATATTCTGCCAGTCTAGATCCTGGCAATGACTCTTGATAACACTTGGAGTTTCTACCGTGTCTTTATAAAGTCCTCCAGTGAATGAAGTCTTGCAATACCCAAGTATTGTTTAMAAAATGCTTTAAACCAAGAAAAATGATTCACACAAAGGGTAACTTATCCTTTTGACCATGGTCATATGAGGAGATGTAAGAACTAAGCCTTCTTCTGTCAATCCAAATTGGACCAAATATGGGTCGAAATGTTTGGAAGTATTTAAATATGTGTATTCAGACATTTTAAAAGAGTCATATAAGTTTAAGATCATCATCCTAGGCTGGAAACTTTGAGGGAAATTTGTCTCATCCTGTGAGAGAGAGATCAAAGATAAGTGAGATGAAATGCCCTCTGGAAGTATATATTTCTCTCTACTCAATAAAGTGATTTTGGTTTCAATACTTTTGCTTTCACAACTACCTTTCACAAATCTAAAATTCAGAACCTAACCACAAACAGGTAAAGATCAAACCCTATGATTCTATGAAACCCATGTACATATACTTGAGTCCTTTCAAGCTTTCTCCAGTTTCTCATATAACAATCTCAGGATTTGACATCTAGTTGTTAATGCAGGAGAACCCTTGTACATTACTGTCGATTTTTTTCCTGAAAAAATCTTCACAAAATCTCCAGAATTTGACCTGGTAAAATTGAGATAGTAAAAGTACTTGATAGCTTTATCCCAAAAAGGACTTATATCTCTGTTAAATGTTTTCTTATATRACATAGTAACAAGCTCAACAGCAGTTGATTTGGTGTAAAATTGGTTTCCTACAAAAAGGTGAATTCTCATTTCATACCAATAGTTCCTGGGTGGATATTTAATTCCTGCAGACGATCACAGTAAATTCCCTCAGATGCCCGAAGAAGGATCAGTAACTTTAAACCTCTTTCTAGTGGATGCTGAAAAGAACCTGCAATAAAGAGAGAATAATAATAAAAAAAAACAAAAAACAAAACACACACAGCAACAGTCCACCACAGAGATGTTAACTCARATATCTCATCAAGTGCCAAAATTAAGAAGGAGGAGGGAGAGAATCCAAATTTAGACCCCCAAATAGGGAAGTCTAAAGGAGTTTGTCCAAATTAACACAAGGAATCTGTGGAAAGACAGCTGGTTTTCTTTTGGTTCCCCAACCTTCGAACTGTYGTTTCCTTCCTCAGCCCATTTTTGCCCTTCCACTCTCTTCTCAGATATAATTGCACCTGTTCCCAGATAATCACGAGTCCTGCAGCCAGGATAAGTAAAATGGTCTCTGAGACCAACAAAAAAATGTTAATAGGAGGAAGGAGGGCAAGAGAAAAACTCCAGAAAGTTTTGGTGTCTGCAACGCTGCTCTTATCTTGTGGTGATAAGTCTGTACAGTAAACTGTATTCCAACTGTGACTTCATTTATTTCACCAAGGGTAGTTTATAGTTTCAGAAGAAAATGGCCCGGCACTAAACAGATACTAAGGAGGAAAAAGTAGGACAGTTTTTGCCCTGGAGAAATGTATGCGGAGTCCAGTAAAAGAGTTCAGCGTTCCTTTAAAATTAGAGATTAAATCAATTATGCAACAGAAAACTGCAGCAGATGTAGAACTAAAAAATATATACGTATCTGTACAAAATTAGCTGGCCTGTCATGATCTTTTAATATTGAAAAATTACTAGTTTGGAAAAGAGAGCTGATTCTGTATCCTAAAGAAATATTCCTCTTTAAGAGTACTTTTAAACGAAGTACAATCAATAATAAATGCATTGCTCCTCACCAGTGCATGACTGATATTTGAGGGTATTTAAATTCTCTGCAAAGCTTTTAAATGAGTATAAGACAAACACTATAAGACTTGTGGCTCCCCAACTAATATATCTCACACTAGAGAGCTGGTATCTTCTCTGGGGACGTGGAGGGAATTCAGCCTTTCATCGCTTGTTTTCCATTCAATCCATCTTTGGCCTTCTTGTTTAAACTTCCATAACTGTGGTTTGCACAGCAGATCATCAGCGATTGGGCCATAATCAAAAAATAATTTCAGATTGGAAAACTAATAGTAAGCACCTTCACCATCAGTGGACAAAGTCAAACAAATATCTGGATAGAGCAGCAGAAGACTTGTGTAAAGAGGCATGTCCAGCTTTCCATGCAGAATGGTCTTTCCCCACTTCACCTTCGCAGCAACCTGTGTTTAAAGGACTCACCCTAAACGTATCCAACCCTTCATCCTGAGATGAAATTATCAGCTACACTGAAGACTCAAGAAAGACTCAGCAAAATGCTTTGRAGAATTTTGCTTTGATAGTACAATATAATTCACAAATACCTTTTCTTAGTAACAATGATATCCTTTTAAGGTGGAGGATTAATTACTGTTACTAATTGTTATTGGCATTATTATTTCACTGGTAGATGCAAAGTGGTTACTGTTTCTTCCTGATAAGTCAGTAAAAAATAGCCATGCGATATATCCAACTCTCAACCTCCATTTTAAGACAATTTTAAAAGTAGGTTTCTAGGTTTAAAACTCAGAGAGAAATACTTGGAAATGTGAATTCTAAAAGCTTGAATTGGGAGYTATCACTTCTTAAAAAGAAGTATGTCTACCTTGATTTAAATGTGTAATTTTTAAGCCCTAAAAAGCATGACAATAGGTTAAAGAATGTTACTCTTGTTAAAAAAAAAMTATACACACACATGCATGTGCACACACACACACAAAACCAAAATATAAATAGAATAAGAAAGTAGATAGCTATAATAAAACTATTCATAATAGATCATAGCCCAATTAATCTCATAGAAAAAACAAAAAAGGGAAAGTAATGGTCACAGAAATGCTTCAGTGGCTGCAGACTAACAGCATATGATACAAGAATACAGGAGATATCAATGACTAGAAAATTTATTTTTTAAGCATATTTAGAACACAAATAATCCTAATAATTACTTATTTACAATAATAGTACAGTAGTTTTATCTCAATATATTTAAATAGCTTGAGTGCAAGTSCTATAGAAAAGTTGACCCAGAAACTCTTTGAATTATTAAGGTGGACTTTTCAGTAAGTTTTGAAACACTCATAATGTGTCATAACACTTGAAAAAAGCTAATATTATGCCAATATTTCAAATAAACATAAAAGTAAGAGCCCCAGCTAATTACAGGCCTGTCAGCTTGACATTGATTGCAGGGAAAAAAAGAAAAAAAATGGAATGTCCAACTTGAAACATAATTAATAAATCATTAAAAGTGGATAATATAATTAATGCCAATCAACATGGCTTTGTAGAAAATAGGTCCTACGAAACTTCCTTGTTATCATCTTTTGATGAGATTACAGGTTTAGTTGATAAAGATAATAACTTTGATATAATTGACTTCTCCAAGTTATTCAAGTTAATAGCACAAAAGTTTCTGATTAGCAAACTATATTGGTACATCAGGAATATGGCACACTTTAAATTACAGGAGAACCAACTGAAATGGGGCTTTTACTCCAGCAGGTGTATTTCTCATCTGSTTTTGAGAGCCCTGTGCTATGCAATGCCTTGCCAGTGATATTAAGGACTAAGAAGATATTGGAAGTAAGCAGACAGGTTGCTACAAATGAGCAAAAAATAAAGAGAAAGGCCAGCAAAGACAGATATAATTTAGGAGTGAGGAACTGGAGGGAGAAAGTGGAGAATAGTCAAAATCCAGTAAGACAGATCTTGCAAAGGAAATGCAGTCTGTATGAATAAATGGAGAACAAATTAAAAATAAGAAAAAGGAGCTAAAAGGAGTAAGCAAGGTAAGGTCTAAGATATGTATTTTGTCTTTGGCAAACAAACCATGAAAATGAAGATATGGAAATGGAAGCTACCTTAGTTTACTCAGAGCAAAATCCTAAGTATTTACCACATAYATTTCACTGAAATATACGTTTTGTCGTCATATGAAATAACCAGTATATTCACAAATCACAGCTCCTGTAATAACTTGTTTTGATAAAACTATCAAGTTGCCCTAAAGTAGCAATCATAATCTCTGCAGTACGTATGTGAAGTATCTGGGCTTTAAATACCTGTCTTTGAACTCTGGATATGAAAATTTTAGGGGACTTGCCCCATTTTCACGTGGTRACCTTCAGGCACATCAACCTGTCAGATTGGCTGTCCTGTGTGTGACAGGCACAAGAATGGTCCCCACTTCATACTCCTACTGCTAGTTGAAAGCTCATCAATTTGACCYGGGCGGTCTGATAGATCACAAGGTGAAATGATAAATTACCACTGTCAGAGAACAAGGAAAAAGGTAAGTGTGACCAGTAAGTATCTGGTGAGATGTGCAGAAAAATTCAGGATGGACAAATGCCAGTGTACACAGAAAGAAAATAGAACTTTCTCAAACAGGTCCTCTTTTCCACTTAGAAAGTTTACCTAGAATTTGAAAGGTTTGCTCATCTGTCCCAATTTGCCAGTTCTCTGCCAGTCTAGGCAGAGCTTCTGAACAGCAGTTTGACCACTCTGGAAATCTCAAGTGTGTCTTAAGTGCAGGCACAGTTTGACTTATTGACACATGGGTAGGAAACACGCAACTTCCTAGAAGCTGGATTTTCAGCACAGGCACTGCTCAGTCATTTAGTGCCTTCACTGTCAGGCTCATGTTTGACTTCATGTCAATGGCCCCACCGCAAACATRAACTTCTGTGATGGGCAGCTTAAAMTGATGTTCTTCCAGGACGTGCTGGCACCATAATGTAYGCACTGTGCAGTGCTGGYAGMCAGAAAAATACAATATTCCTACRGATAAGAAATAACCTGCACTGCTGATCAAGTCACCACTAATTACATATTTTCCTGAAGAAGTGTGAGGCCCAAGTGTATTGACTGACACACAGTTCTGTTAGTGCAATGGTTTAAGCTGATTCATAATCCTTCATCAGGTCCAGCCACTGGAGAGGATAAAACTCCAYCATCTTAAAATACAAAACAAAACAAAAGAAAAAAGGGACAACAAAGAAAGAGATGCATCTTTTCTACATGAATTTCCTCTTATTCTAGACTGCAATCTGGATCTAGTTTGCTCTTGGATTTCAAAAGCATTTTCCATTATTTTCACATTTCAGTTTGATTCCAGATGTTCTTCCTGATCGTTTTTGTTGTGCTTTTTTTCTTCTTTTTCCATATCAAATCTCATTCCATTCTTTCCTAGAATAGTGGGCGTTTCCTCCTTTTTAGCCTTTCCTTTCTTCACAACATAACACAGTGCAACAGCTGTTGTACATAAGAGTAAGGAAATCACTGAGATAAGATCCCCATCTTCCACTGGCAAATAGACTTTGTTAAGTATGTTGCAGCAACCACGTCTAATATCAGATTTGTACTCCCTTAATCCAAAACTTCTTGGGTTCTTCCTGCTCAACTGTTTTCAAAACTGCAGTGTGTTTTCACCAGAAAGTCTGAAGAATTTTTAATCATGGTCAGTGCATAGCTTGGTAGTCACCTATTATTGACTTCTCCTTTCTCAGCTGCTCCATCAGGTGTCCAGGCTACACTCTGCAAAGACGGAGCCTGTGAAAGTAGTTATAAACAAGGAGGTATCACATGAGTGGATGATGRGTAGATTGGCAGATGATGCTGCCAAACAAATGGAAGAGATAAGACAGATAAGACAGCTGTGGAGTTAGAGGCAGCAACTGGGAATGAGAGAAGAATGTCCAAGGAATAAGAAGTGAGACACTTACATAGGTGTCCTACATAAATGCCTTATCCTAGGGATAAGATTCAGCTGTCTAATTATGCAYGTCTAATGCCATCTGAGAGCCCTAGGGCATCCGGATACACCAGGTGGGTTGGCAGATATGCGACTGGGATCAGTGCCTTTTTAAGTAGACTCCGTAGGCCAGGTGGGACACCTGAGCATGTTCAAAATAATACAAGTGCTCTACATTTAGGCAACTGAAGCCTGCTTCTATGAAGATTCACATACCTGCATACAAGTTACTTCYGGCAAGTTGCCTGGGTGTCCAAGCTGACAAAGAATAGTCAGTGCAGCCAGTGAAGCCTAGGAAGTAATTTGCTCTAAAGTAGGTATCTATATTAGCCAGTTCCCACTGACTACACAGACTGTATTGACTTTTTCTACATTGATATAGTGAGGACTGAAACRCCCAGTTCACTCGCTGGTCTGTACATGTAACATCTAATTTGKCTATCTTAAACATGTGAACTGAAACCATTCTTTAGATGATATGATCAATTAAAAGAAATCAAGTGGCTGGGAAAGTGCGAAGAGCAAACAGATGGAGGTCAAGATATGAACTGAAGGGGATGCAGACAGTGCAGTGAACTTCTCGAACCACTTATTCTATTACAAGAGATGAAAAAATGCTCTCAGTACATCCATAGTACTCCTTGAAAATATACATACACATACATACATACATACATACATACATACACATACATAAACATACATAGAAGTTGTGCAGCTGAGCAGGAATGTTATATGATTGCAAATAGGATGGGACTCTGAGCCCACAGATAAAGATGAGACCCACACAATAAAGGTATTGAAGAACCTGAAGAATGCAGTCCAGTGGTAATATTCACTTCTGCACTAATTGTCATTATGAGGCTGAGCAGAAATCATCACTAACACATGGTCATCTAATGAACCACAGTGATTTATCCTTTGGGAACTCAAAATGGGGATTCTTACTAGCTCTGAAAAGAAGAGAAATGAAYGTTTTAGAGCTCTCGTACTGCAAGGAAGACAAGAGACATCAGAAATGTCTGGGGCTTCATCCCCAGATGGTGAAGCCCTGAGTCAATGATCACCTTAGGCTTTTTGCCCGAAATGAGAGACAAGACTGACAAGTCACCACTGCTACATATGGAAAGGAAGGGAAGGGAAGGACTAGTTGAGACTAAAAATAAAAATCCTATCTGGATAATTACTTAGCAGGTTCTACTACTAAAAAAAAAAAAAAAAAAAGCTGAGTACAATGGAATTTAGGCTCAGTCCAATGGACCAATCTGTGACTCTTTTGCAGCCTTATCAGGAGTTGAGAACTTTTTCAGCAGTAAAACAGGGCACTTTCAATGCATGCCATCTGCACTTTAATGCTGACTTATGAGTTAAAATGAAGGAGTTACCCTAGCACGGAACTAAAAAGAAACTTCTGACATATTAAGTCAACATTTCCTTTCTTCTTTCGATACTGGTGTGCTAATGATATTTAGCAAATCACCTAATGTCTTTGAATCTCAATCCCTCCTGCTATAAACTGGAGGAAAAAGAGAAAAGAATTAATTGTTTAAAGGCAGGCAAATACAGAAAGGTAAAAACAAAAGGCATTTCTAAAATGGTATTKCAAATACCACCATCAAAAAAGAGACTTTCAAAGTTTAAATTAAAGAGAAAAGCTYCTTATCTGGGAGCTAGTACTACTAGATGGGAGGTAATCAGAAAGTTTTCCTGGGTCCAATAACAATGAACCCCCTGGAGCACCCAAAAAAATTGAGGGTGTGGAGAGACCCACATATTTCACTTCTGTTGTCCCAGCGCTTTGACAGAGTTCTTTGCTGTCCTTTTCAGAGCTTTAATGATCTTATATCTCCTGGTGATCTGGTTGATCATAATCCATAGCAACTATATATGGAAGAGCAAAGTGATGGCAAACCATCCAGCATCACAGGTGTCCTAAGAACTCTAATCTTTCAGCTCTCCCTGCATTTTTGAAAGTCAAGGGCCTTTTACCACACTAACTCATCTTAGTTTTAGTGCAACTTATCATTTTAGTGAAAAGCAATCAGGATCCAGTTGATGTTTCATAAACTACACTTCTACATTGATTTTTTTCCTCCTTTATTATCTATTTCTCATCTCACTGGGTTCCTGTGTGCTTATGGTTGTGTTTTAATCATCTGACTTTATTTTATTTTTTTTCATTTTTCATTTTTCTTTTTATTTT
>NW_028186259.1:1216585-1376586 GCF_003343005.1 Rhea americana
TAGTGTGTTAAGCAAAGCCATGAACAAAAGATTCAGGCTCTGCCAGAGAGTCTTTGTTTGGGCCAGRCCAGTCAATTAAAGGCAATGACACGTGGCCGAGGATTGCTACACTGAAAATGGCCCAGAGAAGTTACACAACAGGGAGGATCTGGGGATTTGGATCACATGATTTCAATCTCAGATCCTGCTCAGGCAATGTTGAATGCTGATGTCCACATCTATTAAATTTGTTTACTAAACTGTCTCATTATCTATTTTGTGTCAGGATTTCTTTAGGGTGTGGTAGAATTGGACAGATGGGCTTCAAAACCTTCCTTCAGGCATGGAACTGTGAGGATTGGACAGATGGGCTCCAAGAAGTTACCTTTAGGCCTCAAACACATGGGAAAAGAGAGAGGAAGGGAAAGAAATGTTCACTCCCAGTTTTACAAACAAGCCTAGAAGATAGGATAAGATGTGGGAAGCTTGGAGATTTTCTACCTACCTATTATCTTCACAGTTGAAACCAAAGCAAGAACATCTCTCCCCAGAAGATGCTGGACTAAAATTCAACAGCTGCAAATACCTGTTTGGCTTTTAACATCATTACTACTCGTGGATATGCTGGAGGGGAGTTCATGTAGCAAAGTGCTTCAATGTTTCTTAAGTGCTTTTAGCAACGAAAACATGCTTTTTCATAAAACCAATAAGAAACCACACTTAAACTACAGAAGAAGAATATGTAAGTAAGAAATGACCAAGATTCTTTAAAGTATATACACATTGACTTCCCAGATTAGGCTTTCAATTTTTTTTTTTCCAAGGAAAAACACAGGGCAGTGAAATAACTCTTTTTTGCCAGTAGTGTATTAACTAAACAGTCCCTTGAGATTAACAACAAACAAATATCAGAGTAGGCTTCCTCAGGAAGTGATTACACAAACAAATTCTCGTTTTAAAGTTCATAAAACCAATCTTGAGAAAGGTCAGGCAGTGATCAACAATATGATCCCCACATCCTAAGGATTCCTGTAAGTAAATATAAAGCTTGGCTTCAGGATCTTCAATATTTAAAGGAAATTATGCAAGTAATTACTCTTCTGGAAAAAAAAAAAGAGTCTGTTTGTTGCAGACAACGTGGAACACCTCAGTGACATTGGAGACTACCTCTAGAGTGCTAGTGGCAGTACCCCTGCAAGGTAACACCTCCATGAAGTCCTGGTACTCATCCATGAAGAGCAATGGGAAGAACAAATGCTCCAGCTGTGCCAGCTTTATGCCATAGCAGGATTTCCGGACACTCTGAGGAATCTTGGTCATTTTATTTATTTTGGTTTTAAATAACTCTGTGACTCTTGGTAGGTGCTTCCCTAGCGCTCATAGATACCAGCYACTGCCTGAACACAGTAAGGGAGAATCTGCCCTGAGCAGTTACGGCCTCAYAAAGTAGCCCCAGAYGAAGTAGGAAGGGCTTTTAAATACCAATAAAAATTGAGTCAAGGTGAAATCAAGRGGAGTTTTGCCATTGAYTTCAGTGAGGTGAGGATTGCMCCAGTTATAAYGTATTGCTATTAATTGAACTGGTAACCAGCTCCAGGGGATAATCATTGGGCTTAATAYGGACATTCTCAGTGTCCACATTACAGACATTCACATAGCTTTGGAGCAGTAGGATGGTCAGCAYGCTTATACTAACACTACACAGTCTTTCTTCCCTCTTTTTCTGTTTATCAAGAGCAGAAACAAACCCCTGGTATCCAGAAGATGAGCTGCTCGCTTACCTACTTTCAGCGCTCCCCCCACCACCACRATACAGGCGGCGCTCAGGACATTGCTGGAGTTGCTGGGGAACTTGAGGGTCCCCAGGATGTAGAGACCCCTCAGAGGGGGAAGAGCCATATCCACCAGGAYGGTCCGGTCTGAGAAACAAAGCAGAGGGTTATTCAGAGCAGTGGCAGCCTATGACCTGCAAAAATTGCACGGAGGTGGAAAAGGTCAGAATACTAGCTCTGCCTGAGTTTAGCTTTACTCAAATCTTTTTAGCTTAGAAAGAGGCAGTAGGGATCATGTGCTTTCATAGCATCCACAAGAGCTTTGTCTACAGCTGAGGCTCCATGATATGATGGAAATTGGATAATAAAAAATAACATAATATTTATAATGATATTGTTATATGATTAAGTTTCATCAAATGCCACTTGAAGTATGTAAGAATGCATGCAAAGTGCAGCAAGTTGGAGGCATGCTGGCCTCCCTCGATGCATCTGGCTCTACTTCTGAAAGTAAATCTTGATCACCCAATGTAACGAACAAGGAGTAAATTAATCCGTGTCCAGACAGTATTTTTCTCTCATGGCATGGAAGAGAACAAGAGTGAATGAAGTGAAAAAGTACAATAGTTACGATGACATTAGTGGCAAGCWCAAGGCACATGTCGCAATCCACCTTCAACAATTCCCTGTCACTGCTCTTCTCTCTCTGCAGTTTGGCTTTGCAAGAGAAAAGCTTTGCTGAAGTCAGCACAATCTGCAGGAAGCTGAAATTCTCTGGTTCTTTATTCACAACACTACTCATTCCCTATTAACAACTTAGTTAACAGCAGTCAGGGGAAGCGCCATTCCCTCAGTCCCATAGGATAAAGTAAGGAGCAGAAGTCACTTCTGATCCCATATCCAGGCTCCTTGATCCTGCTTTGACCAGATGACACCTAAAGCATGCTGCAGCACTGGATATTAATAAAAATTGATTTATGACTTCCTATGCTGGTTCTTATTTGAAGCACAATCAAGGTAGGGAACCTGTGTGRTTGAGAGCACAAGGCTGAGATACAYRGGCATAAATTTTATTRCAGRTCACACACTAATCTCTGCTGYCATATTCYTCCACATCCCTCCTTYCTGTCCCATCRTKCCRGGTTGATACTGCTTCTTAATGTATATTTTCATATTGCAGAACAAGGCTGATGATGACTGAGCACAACAGCACTGACACTGGCGCCTCCTGARGTTGCCAGCCCACAGCCTGTGAACTGTTTAAATGTCATTTAAGCTTTCAAAATAGGACATGAGTAACAACTGAAATGGCACATCATTTAAGGTAGACCACAGAAGTTAATTCCATCCTCAGGGCCCATCTAATGAATTTTAAAATTTTATTGTGAGCTTTTCAGTTGATTGCAGTAGAAACCAGCTCAGGCCCTTTAATTGTGGTTTCCAGCTTGTTTCATTATCTACAAGAGTAACAGCTTCCCAGTACAGCATCTTTGAGTCACTGGATGCCCCTTGTGGAATAAGAAGCAAAAACTCTTAAGAGTTCAACAAGATGTTGCTATCCAGGGTCTTTCTGTGGGGCAGAAGTCCTGTTTAGGATCTAATTGTGATTTCCATAGAAATAGTTTGCAGAAAACAAGATTCTTCAAGATAATGACAACTGTCAGCTCCTACCCAGAGATTTGCTATGGCTTTTCTTGATCTCATACTCTTCACTGCAAGGCACAAATTCACAAAACAGAAAAGATTAAGGAGCAAGCAAATTTTCCAATGGACTTTGACAAAGCAGCAAAATGGGGCACTTGAAACAGTTTTGGTCTGGAACATATGAAGAGCCATGCAACATCCCGAGAAGTGGATCAGCTATTGAACAGTCTTCYTTCTCCCTATAGCCATCAGCAGCTGCTTCGAGGCAGAGACAAATACTGATACAATAGGTAGTACAGGGAAAGTCTTTTCCCCAAAACAAATAATTAGAACTTGACTGAAGCCTTTTAGCATATAGGTTTATCAGCTCTTCCAACCCTTTGCTTGTAGAAAGAGAAAGATTAGGCATTTAGGGTTTTCTTAGTCCTGAGCCCAGTGAACCTTGCAGCAGTGCATTTATCAAACTAATTGTAAGTCATGTGAAAGCAGGACTAAAAGGATGTTTTTCTCTGCTCAGTCTAGTGTCTTCCATAGTAGAAGACAAAATGTTCTATATAATTTGAATGTGGAGGTACAAAGCTTTTCATTATATCTGAAGAATATCCAGAAATTCTGCCTTATTAATGACAAATTCACACTCTGTCCTTTTTTAAGCAAAATTCCTGCTGATTTCAATGGCAAATTAGCTTGCACATGGGCTGAAAGCCTGATGTTGTTCCCATCAGGTGAGATGATAGCTGCAGCTGTCAAAGCAAACAACAATAGTAACAATTTAGGGCAAGAAATGAAGAAATCTTTATTTATTTAACTAGAACTAAGATGAACAAATGCAATCATCCAGGCTGATGTATCAAGGGTGCATGGTCCCTGAGCAACATGATTCCCAGGGTGAGTCCATGTGATTCGGGCCTAATTTTTACACTTCTGCCATTACAACAGACACAGCATTTAAGATATATCATGAGGTCTTCAGAAACTTTTCTTGCACRCACACTGTCCTGAATCATGCATACCTGTGGGTCCTTGGAGAATCACAGTGCCAAGGCTGTGATGGTCCTTGCTGGTCCTGTTATGATGTGTCATAACATAATAAAAGACTATACAAAGTGTATTCAGGAATGGACTAACAGGTGAGTAGATGGAATTAATATTAGCATTTCCTAGCCTTTGACTCTTGTTTTGCAACCCTAAAATTTCACAGTTGTTTGGGGCGAGCAAAGCACTGCATACTCAGGGGTCCCAGGGCTGCTTATTGGTTTGTTTCTTCTGCACACATGGTCTTACTCTGGCAAGGTTATCTGTTCCTCCTTTCCATGTGTTTTCCCACCACTTGCTTTCTCATTTTTGTTTCCTTCTTATTCTATGGACATCATCAAGGGACACACTGAGAGCTCAGGAGATGCCATACTTCTGTCCGCAAGGACTACACCAAGCACCACAAGAACCCATAGTTACTCAGAACCCCAACTGAGAAGAAACTCTCTGCATCTTTGGGYTGAAGCATTAAGCATGCCAGTTTTTTCGCAGAATCCAGATATAATAAATCTATACAGAGCATATGCAATCTGCATTTTTTTCTACATCTCCTAATATGAGTACTTGATGCATTTTCACAGGCATGGAGAAACTCCTGTGTATAATCTCTTTACAGGACAGGCATAGTCTTATGCCCTGCAGAACTGAGAAGGAAAAGCACAGTATGTGAGGATAGGAAACAGAGAGAAGAGAATAAGGCAGAAGACGTTGAAACGATATCTCTCAGGCAGAAAACGAATCTAGTTTGTGAAATCACAGCTCAAGAATGTGGCAAAAAGCTGCAGTTGACAAAGGCCATAAGTATATTCATCAAACACAGACTGAAACATTTTTACAAGGGGAAAAAAAAAGAAGTGCTCCTAGGCATACCACTTATATGTCAAATTTCAGTCTAGAACAGATATTTTTGCTGAGTTGCAGATCTTTCTAAAAGAGACTTTAAAAAGGAAATGCTGACTGCTCTGTAGCTGTAGCATCATGTATGTGAGCCCTGAAACACAGGAGGAGAAAGAAATTCTCCCATCCAGAGATATCTGTGCAAACCTGTGATTTCATCAGTGTAAACAAACAACGTTTTGGTGTGTAATGCTTGGTGTGTGAAGTCCTGAGAGAGTGCAATATTGCTCTGCATAAATAACAGAAGACTCACGTGCAGGAAAAAAAAAAGTCCTTCCACACTTGAGAAGAAAGATAAACAGATTCAAAGGAGACTTTGAGACTTTTCAGTATTAATACGGTCCTCACAGAATACACTTAGCTATGTAATAGAGGGAGATGGCTACTAAAGGGTTAAAATCCTAAACTTTAGGTCACTAGGCTCAAGTGATTTACCTTCAGAGAAAGACAAAACTGATTTCTTTTTTCTCTCATGAAGATTTCACATAATAATAATCAAGTACTTTCAGAAAAYGATAATTCAAGCCTGAAAACAGGGCTACATTTCATCATAAATATACTTTCTCCAGACAAAAGCTCACAGGTATGTCACAGTCTTAATGTTCAGACACACAACACTGAGAACTCACTAATGACTCCAGCAATGACACAAAATGCCTTTGATCAACCACATTGCTATATAAAACACCATAGCATGCCATTGAATGGAAATCAGGCACAACAGAAGGGCTATTATATGAGATACAGTACTCCAGCATTCATCTCTTCAAACAGAAAAAGTTCAAAGAAAATCAAAATCAGAAAATGAATAACAGAGTGAATTCCATCCCTAAAAAAGAAAAAAAGAAAGAAAAAAAAAAGAAAAGAAAAGAGAAAAGAAATTGCCAGAGGCTACATGATATCATATCAATACCCTTCAAAACAACATTCCATCGCCTGGAATTATAACACGTTCTCCTTCCACTCAGAGCGCGCTGTGTCAGGAGTGTGTCATACTGAAAACCATAAACCAAAGCCCTGAAAATCCGAGGGCTTGAGAAGCTAATGCCACTGCTGGCTGCCCGAATGGCATGACTAAACTCGTCCAGCTTGTTTTTCGAAGTGGTGCAATCGCCGAAAACTCACGCACGTGAGAGGTCCTTGTGTGATGACTGCAGCTCTAGAGAATGAACCTCAGGAGGTARAAGTACAAGTTCTTCCAGCCTGAGCTAAAGCTTTCCAGCTGGGATTGGATAGATTTATATCCGCTAAGGAATCAGACACTGAGGGGACTTGTGACACACAAGCMTTAAAAGTTACCTTAATGTGACAGACCCACCTCCACTGCATATACACTCTACTGAGAGGAGCTAGGCGATTGCTATTGCTGATACCAGAAAGATAGTCAAAGAATATGGCTAGGAGACACACATGCTCCACCAGACCTAGCAGGAAATGTGTTTTCATTTGTCACTTGCCTTCTTCCTTGTCAGTCRTTAAATATTTTGCTGTGCTTTAGCCATTCAATAAGGCTCTTCTCAGGAGCAGAGGCAGTTTTATTTCACACTTTGGAATACACTACACTAAGTAGCTGAACATGAGGATTCAGGACCAGGAAATTGCAGTGTCTAATCACGCTCACGCACTGACTTGTATGCTGGTATTGAGTAAACTTTACTATCTCAGCCCCTTGACTCCTCTCAAGCAGAAAATATTCCTGTCCAAGGAACAACACAGATCATGTCAAACTGTTCAATTCCTACCCTGCTGCCTCCCAACCAGTAGGCACCAGTATGCTAAAGAGAATTCTCTATACCATACCCTGAAGTGTAATGCAAAGACTTATCAGTTAAGCTGACTGAACCAGAACTGTTCTAAATTCTGGTGATGTTTGCTTTGACCCAAAGGCTGTGTGGTCATGCTAGCACAGTGCCAGGCCTGAGCTAATGAGCTTTCCATCTCAGGAGAGCTAATTAGTATATCAGCACGCTGATGTAGCTATGCTGTTTCCAGTTCTAGAAYGAGATTGGTTGGGCTGGACTGTAGGTATCTCTTTGCAATGCTTCAGGCACARCTTAAGTGTGAAGGGCCTTGCATTATCTGACAAAGGCCATGGTCAATACCTCACCTAGCAGCTAAAATGAGATGCTCTACTGAGAGGACAGCACTTAGCTTTGCAAGAAACACAGCGGAGTTTGATTTAGTTTGATTGCATTGGATTTGCAATGTAGTAAAGGACCATCACAACCTTAATATTCAGTTTCCATTCTCTAATCTAATTTAAATAACATTTTTCCCTTACTTTATGCTTCACTGTAAGTTGTGCTTTGCTTCCTATGATTGTCTGAGCACATCCTATGTAATCAATTTGTGGTCAGTACCAGTGGCACCTTTGTGCCTCTTCATATCTGCCTTTGACTCTTACAGCTTTTGAAGACCGAAATGCTTTGGTCTTTAAAGAATCACGGGCTCTAAGTAGGGATATTTGGGAAACTGAGTATAATGTGATGCACAAGAAGTTGAAATAGATTATCAGGCATTGCCTTCTGGCCATGTTCTCTGGGAACTAAGAAGAACAAAGTACACATAATCCAATCAAGAGGATCAGAGAGACAGCAAACCACATGAGAAATGGCTCATTGCTTCATGCCTGCATGAGGGGCAGGCATAATGGAGGTGAGAGTGGAACAGGAGCCAAGGAGCACAGATATGGACCTTCACAGTGCGATTTAGAGAATATACATTGACTGCAAGTTAGGCTGTTCTCTCGGGTGCTGCTGAGCATGGTCTGGAGGAATGAAATTCAGGTCTCAACAAAACCTGAAATGAGCTGTCTAATGAGAACTAGGTGTCTGAGCTCCAAACACAGTTGGTTCTTTTAGGCATTTAATGGCATTTTAAATGTCATGGCTATTTGAGACCTCTGCACAACACTGGCAAATATGACATAAGAGATACCTGTGCTCATCTAGGATGGTGCCTAGATGAGAGGCAGAATAGTCCTAGGGTATCTCAAACGATACAAGATATCTTTATATAAGCACCTGACTTGACCCCTGGAGCTCTATTTTTTGTACCATTAAGTAACTAATTCACACTAAAGTAGATACTCATATTTGATCAGCTCAGTAACTCTTCAGTCTTTACTAACTGTGTTGACCAGTAACAGATTCAGATACCTAAATATTGGTTTGTCCTGTCATACTGGATGTGGCAATCACATGGGGCTTGTAAACAGGATACAGAACCTACAGGCAACTGGCAAACCTCTGGAAGGACCTCTGGCTTTTACTGGGCTCTAATCTTACAAACACTTAATGACATTTATTCATTAATGGCAGTGAGATAACAGAATTGAAAAAGATTGATTGTGGTTGTTTGATAGGAAAACTAATCAGAAAAGTGGAAATTATCTATTTTTCAGTTCAATTTAAGTTGTCCTCTAAAGCAAAGACAAATATTATTTCAAGATGTTCCAAAATGAACACATTTTTTAAGATTTGTCAGAAGACTGAAGATTAAACTAAATATTCATTGAAGGTTGAAGATATTTCTTTATTTAACCTGAAATTACATGTCAAATCCTAAGAAGGTTTGGGTTGGTTTGATTGTCTTCTTAATTTTAAAAATTAAACCGTAAATATACTTCCAAATGAAATAGTATTTCAATTTGAAAATATTAAAATCATCTCTTAAAAAGAAAGAAAGAAAGAAAGAAAATAGTCTAATTTTATGAATGCTTAAGAATTTCTCTACATTCTTCTACCTTGACTTCAGCAAAGCTTTTGATACTGTCTCCCATAACATCCTCCTAGAGAAGTTCAGGAAGTGTGGGTTAGATGAGTGGACAGTGAGGTGGACTGAGAACTGCCTGAAAGGCAGAGCTCAGAGGGTCGTCATCAGTGGCGTGGAGTCTAGCTGGAGGTCTGTGGCTAGTGGMGTCCCCCAGGGCTCAGGACTGGGTCCCATCCYGTTCAACTTCTTCATCAATGACYTSGATGAGGGYRCRGARTGCCTCCTCAGCAAGTYTGCTGATGATACCAGGCTGGGAGCAGTGGGTGACACACCTGAGGGCTGTGCTGCCATTCAGAGAGACCTGGCCAGGCTGGAGAGTTGGGCAGAGAGGAACATCCTGAGGTTCAACAAGGGCAAGTGCAGGGTCCTGCACCTAGGGAAAACTAACTCTAGGCACCAGTACAAGCTGTGGKCTGACCTTCTGGAGAGCAGCTCTGCAGAGAAGGACCYGGGAGTGCYGRTGGATGACAAGTTGACCATGAGCCAGCAATTCTTTGACAGAAAGAATTCATTGGAATTTAAATAATTTCATAAAATATTTCAGTAAAATTACAATTCAGGCAAATCTAAAAGAAAATGGAAGGACAGGGGTGTCTCAACTAAAAATTTTTCACTCAACTCAAATACAAATTGGCTCTGTGACAGAGGCGTTATCTCCATTTCCAGAAGTGGAACTGAGGCAGATAGATAGATTTACACGGTTTCACACARAAGTTTTGAGGATAAGCCAGTAACAGGTACCATAGTAGGTCAGACATATAGTACACAGTATTCACAGAGTTATTGGATAATTCAGGTTGGAAGGGACTTCAGGAAGTCATCCAGTCCAAACCACTGCTCAGAGCAGGGTCAGCTATAGGTGCAATGGTTATTGCAAATCTCCTCCTCCAAATTTCACTGTAGATTGACTAATATCTTTGCTAGAATACAAACAGCTTTCATGCAGGAAGGTTGTAAACTAAACTATGATTTAAATGTAACTCAGGTCTGAGGCTGAAAGGCTAAAACAGCTATGAGAGATCCACTGCGAATGGATTGAGAGACTATCACTGACAATCTGGGATGTAATAGGAAAATAAAAAGGAAATTGGTACAATTGTGGAAACATGTAGTATGCACAAAAACTCAGAGAGGTTGGTCAAAAAGAGTCTCTTTGTGAGCTGTGATTCTGAGTCTAGCAGGTTCTCTGCTCCAGAAATRAAGTCCTTGTTCATMATCAAGCTTGAMTATCAGTGTGGGTAAGTATTTGTGTGTGTGTGTGTGCGCRCATGTTTGTATGTGAGTAAATAGATAAGCATGAGCATTCTTTTCCAAAAATCACACTTCTGTGCGGTAGCTAAGAGTAAACATGACCAGGAACAAAAGTATTGGCCTGCACATACTAAAATAGACACTAATGCCAATGAGCACACATTGCAACACAACTACCTACCTTAAAGTAGACAGGTCCCAGCACCATGAGAAAAACTGAAGACCATTCCCTCCTTACTTACTAGGTAAGATGATGACATCTTCCCCAGGGCCGGGAATGCTGCTGTTGGATCCACCCCAGCCTTTTCCCACATCATTCCACGTCTCAGGGTGCGACCATTTCAAGACAGCATCAGAAGGAACTACAAAACAGCATATATGAAGAGAGAATTACTATTTTTACTAGCTGAAAGAATTACCGTTTCTTTGATAGTCAAACATCTATGGTATTAACATCCTCTTTTTGTCATGATGAAGCAACACTAACTGTTCTTTGGGATATTCCATGTTTTAAGGAAACTGCCCTAGGGAAAAAACAGTCAACTCTCTCAGGATCGTCTTTTCCTTGCCCTAAAGGGCAAGGAGATAACTAAAAAAAAAAACAGATTCAAAACCTAGGACTTACCAAAAACAAAGCAAAACTTGAGGTATATCATATTTACCTTATATTCTGCATTGCAAATATGCTTCACAAACACCTGGCTTTATTTATTTTTATTTACAGCATCCAAAGCTCTGAGCACTTTAAGCACAAAGTTAAAATGCACAAATGAAAATGAAAACTAGTTAGCCATGCTTGCTGGCAAAACTAGACAATCAGAAAAATAACTAACCCACCAAAAAAAGTGCCAGCTCTGTTCACATATTTTTTTCTCCCCCAATGCTCTAGGAAACAGRTTGAATTCTCAGAGTGAGCTAAAATATGAAAGACTTTCAAAACTGAGTAATCAGCTCCTACAAGGGTGAAAGCCCATGAAAAAGCAGAAGTCTTCCCATTTCATGAGGTAATGAAGACCTGGCTTGGGACACATGGCAACTCCTGCTGATTCTATAAAGATTTATGTTTCAGCTCGATCCAAAATGAAACTTCCTGGCTTTAGCCTCTTGAAATAGTAGGAGTAATCAAGTTTACAAAATTTAGGTCCTTAATGTGCACTTCAATTTTAGACAGCTAATGAGCCAATCTTCATAAATTAATTGCCTAAATTGGCTTAGTCTGCAGTCAACACAGGACTACCCTGTACATTTACATGTGCAGTTTAGTAATCCTTAAACCAACGCAGTCAGGGCCTCCCTCTGGAGGCCTCCACAAGCACCTACCTCTAGCATATGAAGGACTATATGGGAAATTCGGACATTTTTACTTGAGGAGGGCTTCATTATATGTTGAAAAGACTGGGGAAAGTTCATACATAAGCAAGATAGTCTAGAACTCACTCAATAACACTGTGTAATAGAATAACATTGTGAGCCTTCTGCCTCTAGCATAGAGAAATCTAGAGAAATTAAATCGAGGCAGAGCTCTTCAAGGCAAGGTCTGCCTTTCCATAACTTATMTATCCAAGAGGAAATGCTCCGTAAAAGGATCTCTACATCCAACTGTCGTGTCAATGATTACTGTTGTTAATATGCAGCAAGGCAGTTATGCACCTAAAACCAAATTTTGAACATCCTCCCCTCTCTCTGGATTATTATCCTGTCTGACTCAATGTATAACCAGGCAATAATGTCAGATYATTACACTAAGTTCACTCCGAAGCACTAAAACATATTGTAGTCTTACATTCTCCATGACCTTTCTGATCTGCTATGGTATTTCTTAACAAAAGTTTATAGTCTTTTATAATGTGGACTCACACATTTATCATGAGCAATGGTAGATATGGCTCAATGAAATGCTTAAATGAATGCCAAGAATCCCTGTTAGGCTGACAGTTGTACAAAATATTGAAGTGAAATATAACAACGTATTTCTGGAAAAGTAGTTAAAAGGAAATGATGTGACTCTTAGACCAAACCTTTCAGCCAGAGACTGTCACGTACCTGATGTAGGTAAAGCCACTCTTTCTTCCTCTTTCAGTGTGACCTGAATTAAGTCAGCTCCTGTGACTGAACACAGAGAATTGCAGGGAATTACAGAAAAGYCTTACAAATTAACAGAAAATGATAGAAAATCAATTGCTACATGTGATTTTCTGACAACATTATTCATTTCTAACAACAGTTTTTTTAAAGAACAACATTTATTTTCTAAGTATTTCTCTTTCTTTTGTTATTTTAAGAAAGGATTAAACAAATACATTTAAATTTACAGATACTGAGGAATCTCTTGACAACTTAGAAACAGCGAAAAGAAAACATTCAACAATCAAAAATTCTAGGTTGGAACATGAATCTCATTTATCACGCTATAAATCCACAGCAGCTTCACTAGCACAAGTGTTGTCATACCAGTGAACGCATAATGTATTAATTGGCTCAAATAATGAATTACAACTTTTTTTTTCTTCTGTTGTTTGATTTTGAATATTTTTTTCAAAACTGCTATCTAAAAGAGATGCTTTAATTAGTCAGACTTCGGCGGAAGACAKGGACCCTGTGTTCCGCACTGTGAAAGGAGGTCAGAAGCAATTATCGCAGTTGTAACCTTTCCGCTAGTATATTGTCAGCAGGAGAAGGGCTAGGATAATGCAAATCAAACCAAGAGCAGCAGAAGAAAACTCCGCATCAGACTCAGCTAAAAGGCTACCTTTTCTTCATCTCCAGCGGCATATAAAGGCTCTTCCCTTCAGTCACCAGACTGGAACAATCAGAGGCTAAAATAGAAACACTTTGACAAACAAATAAATCCCCTGTCTACTGCCCCAACCCATTAGGGTGACTTGAAAATGCCACTGGAAGATTTCTGGGGTAGAAGACTTGTATAAATAAAGCTGTTGTCAGAACTTCCCTCAGTTCCTGAACACACCAGGAACTTTCCTTCACGTGTATCAATCCACTGAGGGGATTTCATGACATATTGTAATTTACTTATTTTATCTTTAAACAAGTCTCTGTACTTTTAAATTGTGACAACCCTCCTTCCTACCTCCCTCCTTTTCTCCCAGTGCAACTGAGCAAATTTAAAATAACTGAGGTTCATTAATTTTAAGTGTTCAATGAATTAGTATGAATAATCAAAAAACTTGATTCTTTCTGATAATTACTATTTGATGTCAGTTGAAAGCACTCGATTGAGTTAGCAGCATATGCTCCTATGCCAAATGAGGCTTCCATAATTAAATAGAAACTGATTCCAYGAGGTTTTTCTCGTGTCTGATTAATTAGTAATCAGGTGCCTTAGCCCTGTTCTTCAGTGACACCTTCTCTCCCAATGGTAGCTACAGCCTGATCCATATTCACTTTAGCCATTCTGCCCCAAATATTCATACACAGCTGGAAGTGAACAAAATCATATTGCTTTGTGGCCACAACGCAAACCTGTGAGGAGAGAAAGAGTGAAACGAGGCAGCTAATTTAAAGTTTTTGCCACAGAGTTCATGTGGCTTTAAGATGATACTCTTATATGGGTGCTTATCTCCCCTAACATTAAACCTCGTAGAAGGCATTCATCTCACCTAACGTTAAATAACTGCAAGTCAGTCAGCCTGGACTCCAGTAATGCCACTGGAGACATCTCAAGAGATGGTTCATCTACCTTATGATAAACACCAAGAATGAGATGTGTTATCAGTGAGGTTCCCTTCTCTCTCCCTTCACTATAAATGACAGCCAGAKTAGGCATAGACAACTAACTTTTAGGTGCCTGAATCAGATGAAGTTAATCATCCTAGCAAAGCTACTCCTCTAGGTTACCTTGGTAATCCAGGAAGAGAAACTGGCACCTTCAGAGCTGCACTCTCTGATCCTAAGAAATAACAACTGACTGTCTTGGAGGGCTCGTTTTGATCTTCTTTTTCTATTTATGGCGGCCTTCCTTCTCTTCTTACTCAAAACAAGGCAAATCAGGCAAGTCAAATGCAGTATATCAAGTATGTTAGGAGAAGGGAGAGAACCAAGCCCTGACACTATCCATTTTTTTTTTGCTTGATTTTGCAGTAATTGTAGTGTATTTCTCTAATTAAGGATGTTTGTATCGTTCAAGGAAAAGCTCTCTTCCTATCTGACACAAAATTTGACTAATATACTATATAAACCTCATAAAGAGGCTCAGTCTACCCAGTAGAGAAAGGAACTGTTATGATGTAACCCASTACAGCCACGTTCTGAGTCAACGCAAAGGACAAAAGTTTCTCATATTTTAAGTGTCATCCAACCACGCGGGATGACAATTCAAACCATTATAAGCCAGCTATGCCCTCCACATGAGTAAAACAAGTGGGGCTGAATTCCCCACAGCCCACAGCTTGCACAATTATTTATGTCAATTGTATGTAAACTGCAATAATTTTGTATCAACCRTATTTTACTGCCATTTTCCACAAGCACCCTTAAAATCTGATCAAAATAGCAGAGACACAAGCCTCGAGAATAATCAAAACTACGGTGACATAGTTCTTTCGGTTGTTTTGTTTAGCTACTGAGTATGTTATCATTGTTTTTTGTACAAGACAGGAAGAGACATAGGCAAGAATAAAGGACATCATTAGTAAACATTGAATTAAGGTGACTCTACAAAATGTAGTTATAAGACTCCAGGGTTTAGCTGTATAAAACCTTTATAAGGTTCATCAATTTTCTGTCTTATTACAGCTCTTCCTGGATGCTTGGGCTGTGAATCATAAATATAGGCCTGCTTGACTATATTCCTGGTAACTTTCTTCTAGTTTAAGGCTTCTGGACTGAACATAGAGGAGGAGCAATCTAGTCTTTTATCAGCTTTGCAGTGACAGGGAATTTTGCCTCTGGATACTAGGAAAGGCTGAAACTAGGATAAATGGCTCCAATAGCCTGACTTACAAATAACAAGCAACTCTGTGTTATTTAACATCAATTGGACTAGCATATATCACAAGGAAATCAAAACTTAGACATCACAGTCAACAACACAGTGAGACACACTTCTGGAAACTGGAGAACCCAGACTAGGATATTTTGCCACCCTCTGCCAGGCACTCTTACAGGACGTACCTAGGAACACAGATTTTGGGGGTACTGCAGTAAGAAGAGGCAGAAAACCAGAAGATTTAGACTAATGGAGACTGATTCCTGCTTACAGCAGATTAATATTGGGAATGACAGAGGTGAAGGCACAAAATTCCTCCTGCAGACATTGCACAGACCAAAGACCATCCCTGAGAGGATTACAGAGGCATTTCATTATCTTATTTCTGTAATTTCTTCACTCTCTAGTCTCTCTGCTGAAATGCCAAAAGGACAGCCGCTTGTTTTCCAGAGGAAAGTAGATTTTTCTCTTTGCATCAGTTATTGAGGACACGTATTTCCTAAGAACTAACATGAATGCATGCATTTCATCACACAGACACCACTGAGCAGCCCACGTCCGGTCCATGGACCTCCTGAGACAGCTGATATAGGGTGAATTTTAACTAACTAGAAGGAAAAACTCATGCCTATAACTCCATTCTTCAAGTCTTTCACCTAGGATTTCCCTTTAGCCTTGAGCAATCAGGATGAAGAAAATATCCTGTTTATTTATTTTTAATATTTCAATATTAGAAACAAACGTTCTTAAGGGTCTGCTTTAGTCCTGTACAAAGCAATTACAGAAACCCACCAAGTAAGTGAGATCATTCATTTGGAATTCATAAAGACAATAAGTGTAATCAAATTATTTTTTGAAGAACTATGGAAACTASAGACCTGCTTCTGACACACCAATAATTTAAGGTTAGGCCTCGGGCCTTCTTAACAACTCACACATGAGTAGCCTGAGCAAAGTCAGCAGGATGACCTGTCTACTTAGAAGTTATCTCTACTGAAAAATGTATTTGGGRTAAATGAAAAGTTTGATAATCCTTTCAGGGATGTTTTCAATAGTGTTGTGATGAGTGCTTCAACTTTAGAAAAAAGTCGAGAGAAATCTGGAGATGGAGCAAGCCAACACTGTTTCATTCCAAAAGAAAATGATTTAAACATTTCAAAAGTGAACAGAAAAGAAACAAATTTTCTGTTTTTCTAGCCAGTTCCAGTGCTGCCCGGAGACCTTAACCAGGGAGCAGTACCATGCTGTGGTACCATATGCTCATATTTGTAACAGACTTAAAAAGCTCATAATGTTATTATTGGAATTCACACAAGATACTTCTCCTAAAAATATCCCTGTTGTCCCAGTGTGATATTTCTTTTCTGTTCCTTGTTATAGTAAGATTTTTTGACTTGCCACAGTCATGTTTCATTAAGGCCATTCKCTTGATACATGGCTGAGCCATAAGGAAATGGTACTTCACAGTCACACACTGATTTCAAGACCCATCAGAGACTTTTAAGAAACACTTATCTTAAGATATGGGGTTCCTCCCAGATAAAATCAGGATGGTGCTACAAGGACTGAATAAATGTAAGAGAAGAGTCACAGGTCTAGAAATTGCTCGAGTCCCCAGATTCCCTCAGCACAGGGTGCTCCAAGCTTCCTCATCTCCCTTTCATCCAGCATGCGCCGTGAAGGAGTGTTATCCATCCTTGACACCAATTATCTCAAATGGTTTGGAAAGATTATTTTCAGAGGGATCCAGCTAACAGGATTGATGTGTGTGGGTAGCGGTAAGCACCTTTGTTAACAGGATCATTGCATAGGTTGCTCACGTAGCCGAAACACTGGATCTCGGTTTCTCCTTACTGCCCATCACAATTATTTCTCCACATTCAGAGCCCTTTGCATCGTCCCACGGCAAGGTCTGGTTTAGAAAAGTGCAAGCACACAAAGGATTAGGGCAACTTAACTCCTTTAATCCTCTCCCTACCGTAGGTTTTGTTGCCTTTTGTATCAGGCACACATTTCTTCTTCCCCAAAGACGAACACGTGCACGACGCTGGATGATTTCCCCGCCTGATGGGATGGGGGAGGAACACCGAATGCCTGAGACGGACAGAATCTGCGGGCCAAGGTGGCTTCATTCAGCTGCCCGCTTCGTTTGAATAACAATATCTTCCCAGTTGCTGTGTCTTCCCTCCCCCTTCTTCCCCCCTCACTCGACTCAGGACCCCATGCGGTCCTGAGCAAAAGGCTGTGTGAATTTAGGAGCCTGCTCGCGAATGAGCCGGCATCTGATACGTATTTACCGACGTTAATTTTGGATTTAATGCACCCCCGCCACTTCCCAACAGTTTGCCCTAAAAGGCTTTTCCACCGGCACAAAAGGAGCGGGTCAAAAGTAAGCTGACCCCGGGCAGAATGTACAATTATTGGAAAGCGGCGGTACGCAAGCAGCTGTTGAAACCCCACTGGCACGGCAAAGCGCTTCCCAAAAGTCAGCGCATGAATAATACGCCCCGAGTTGTCCCCCTCCGCTCCGCCGGGGGCCTGCTACTCTCCGCGGGGAGAATCACGGCGCTCCGGAGCAGCTGCGAGAGTCGTGTCCCTATTGTCCCGCCGCCCGGCCCGGGCCACCCCCTACAAGTGTCCATTGTCACCGCGGAGTCCAGCGATTACATGCTCCGGCCGACGCCGTTTGGACCCAGCTGCCTAACCGCTGACACGCGAGCGCCGGGAGAGGGGACTCGCGCCTGCGAGACGGCACTCGGGCATACCAGACCTTTTACATAAGTCAACGGGGAACAAATGATCCTTTATCAACCCCACCACCACCACCACCCCACCCCACCCCGGCCTCCGTCTCCCTTTGAAGTGGCGGCCTCGCTTACAGCTTCTCCTCCTCAGCCCAAGCAAACATCCTCCTTTTGATATGCTACATGCTCATTATCTCTGCCCCATTTAATGATTTTTGATTGAAGGGTGGCAGCGCAGTTGCCAAGAGGGTAGTTAAAGAGGCTCCACGCAGCCAGCCCTGCAAGAAAGGCTCTCCTTGTGCCGCAGCCTAAATTTGGAATTTCTTAACAGTGTGTCCTTGTTCTTAGCAGCAGATAAGGGCTGAGCGTGAAATTCTTAATTAAGCAGTAAATAGAGAGCGGGGTGTCAGCAGATGCAGCCTGTAGCCATGGAGACCAAGTCACATGAACGAGGGAGCGGAGACTAAACGCCAGCCCCRGGCTTGGGCATGACTGACGGCTGAAGAATCCGACAAAGCTTGTAAACGGGATTAATTAGTTGACTAATTATTTCATATAGTTAAATGTAACTAAAAAATAAAAACAGCTTGCAGAGTGAGGCAGCCAAGCGCTCCGAAGGCACTTTCCTCTCTGGATGGGTGCGTGGATCCATAGGTTTTTAAGGCCAGAAGGGACTATTGCGACAGCTTTCGCTGACCTCCCACAGAGCGTGAACCTCACCCCATGATTCTTCTAATAGCTCCTCGTAGAGCTCACGCGTATTCTCTAAAAAGACGCTCAAGTTTCATCTAAGGACCCCGAGTGATGGAAAGTCCACCACATGCCATGACAGTTTGCCCTGATGGCTAATTATCCTCATTCTGCGCGGCAGAGATCAGGACAGAGGTAAAACTGCATCTCATGCCTATCCACTCACTTTATTTCAGACTTTTACCCTACCAACAGTAGGCAGTGATATTAACTGTAGCAGTAGGTAGCAGATATTAGGTACCTAACACTGAATTATTGATCTTGCTGCTATAAAAGTCTTTGCTGAAAATGTTCACAGCATGAATTATACATGTTAGGTGTTTTCATAAATTTCCCCTCATGTACTCTGTGTGATTGTTTCTTTCTGTATTAAAATGAGAAACAACAACCAGCTTTTCATAAAACAAAATCAAAACGAAGAGAAAGCAAAAGAAGGGCAAGAATGTATCAATGGTTCTGCAAGAGCAATACATGCTGACAAGACCGCTTTGCCCCAGTCTTCCCGAAGCCATCATCTTTGCTTTCAACAGCAGTAACAGGTCAAGAAATAGGGTCATATCCTGAGCTTTCCCATGCTTCCCTATGTGTGCAAGTGCAATTTAGTATATCCAAACTTAGCAATAATTAGCACCCACCTCTGAAAGACCAATTCTACACTACTACAAAACTGAATATATATATTTTCTTTTTCAGTAGATGCCTAACATTATCTTAGGCCAGGCTTAGACTCAGTAGCTATATCTGTATTAGTGGACTGAATACGGCCAGCACATGGGTCTAAGTATTGGCTCGCAATCCTCTATGTGGTTACRTTGCTGGTCTAGCTCCTGGCATAGCTTTGGCCTGGACCAATGCACTCTCCCAGATGGTGACTATTATAGACTGAGTATTTTCACAGGACACAGATAATTCCTAATTTTAAGTTGGGGTGCATCCAGCCCATTTGGAGAGATATAAGCTGTATGGACTCAGGTTGTGCAACAGCAGCTGGCCTTGGGACCAGAGGCCATGGACGTCACCAGTGCGACTCAAGCTGGGGTTAAGGAGTGGAGTTCCCTATCTCTCTTCATATGTGCGCTGAATGACTTTCAAGGCTGTAAAACTCAGCTTAATGGGTTGCTTGCCCTCACTCCAGCCGCCTCTTACTCTTCATTAGCCTGCTATTGCCTTGGTTGCTCATCCCTAAACAGATCCTACACACGAGCACTGCACAGCATAATCTAGTGTACAAAGCCAGCACACTGAAAGACCTACGAAACCTTTCAGAGTTTATAGTCATAGGAGGAATCTTTGTCCAGTAATCCTATTGCCTCCAGTAGGTCCAGCCTATATTAGTTTCACATGGTTTACTGATGATGCATGTGATGGGGGACCAGCTGACACTAGAGATCATTAATGAAATTTCATATCTTTTCCTCTACAAAACACAAATTCAAATTCAGCTGCATCATCCACTCTTTATGATACATTGCACTTGTTGATCGATTAGGTATCAGACAGAGCAGGTAAAGATAGACCTGATGTGAATGCAGTTACCTGTTTGAGTGGTCTTACTGAAAGACCACTCAGTGAAACACATTTGAAAGATGGTCTTGTGTTTAAGAGTTTACAAAGTTTGAGGGCTTTGGTTAAAAAACATCAGCTCTGTCCTGGCTCTTGAACAAGAACGTGCATTACATCCCTTGCATTGCACTTACCTAAATAGGTTAACTTCCTCAATCTGCTATCAAGATACCAGTCACAGCTTTGATGACCGTAGGAAGGGAGAGATTGGAGTGGCCGTCCAGGCCTTGTCCCACAGGATATCACAACCTCAGTATAGGCAGGAAGATTCTTGTGTTCCAGTAGCAGGTAATTTCCTGTTGTGAAGCTGCTAAATGCTGCTGAATACTGGAGCAGAGGGAAGCAAAATAAACATGTACGTGTCTGTGACTAGAGCTCCACACTGCAGTGGAGTGCAGTATAACAGCAGGGAGAGAGACAGTGGAGCTCCTCACTTTTAACACATTTTTCTGTAGAATGGTTATTGGAAATAGGGAAGAGAATATGGCAAATTAAGCAGGAGATGATGGTGAATCAGACAAAGGTACCTTAAAATGTTCAGAGGAATAAGTCCTCTAAAAATCATGTTTCAGTATGTCTTAAGATAGCATAATTTTTGTTCTGATCCCTAAGCACAAAGTGAACTTTCATCTACAATGACCAAAGTCATCTTCCCAYTCCAAGTTACTTCTGAGAGCCTCAGGTACTAGGTTGTCATATCTGAGCCCTGCCTATAAAAACGGAGCGATTTTCTGAGTGCACTTAACACTTTTTCCTCTCTCCGCCCACCCAGAAGGGTGAAAGCATTTCTTTCAAATACAATTTACAAATTAAAAAAATGCATGYCTTACCTGGAACTGTTTGCTGACCAAAGGGTTATCAAATGTCAGAGTGTAAGTCTCTTTATCCAAGAGAAGAACCATCCAGCCATACAGGTTTGATAAAGTATCAGGGACATAATTGACYGTAGTTGTCTTATTCCTACTGTCAGTCACAGTTAAGTTATAAGGAATGTCTGGGGCCTCTTTTCTGGATGAAAAAAAAAGAACATATATAAACACATTTTTTCACTCAAATCCATCATTTTGTAACCCTTACATTTGTATCTGAATTACAGAAGAATATACTATCCCTCTCTCAGAATGTGACTTCATTTATGTAGTTCTTTAAAAATACAGTAAGAAGCAATCTCTGCCTGAAAAAACGTAGAAAAAGAGAGAGAAAGCAAGAAAAAGGGTGGAAGGATAAAGGCACAGAGGAGGGAGGTTGTGACAAAATGCAGCAATGGCAAAAGAGGGTACAACTCAGGGACTGCCAGAGTATTTCCCTATCCAGCAGCCCCAGGATCTTCCAGGTTAACTTTTAGGATTTTCACGCTTATGAAAAGGTTTAATAGAGTTTTCTCATTACTCATTGACATTTGGACTCAAACTTCAAAACTGTCATCAAGGCTTAGGGTGCTAAAATCTGTGTAATTCAAAACACTACCCTGTGCTCAACTCAGTATGCCATACAGAGCTGGGGCTACTGAAGACAGACGGAAGTCATCACAAAATGGGTGAACATTTAGTACAGCAGTTTGTCTCACCACTTAAATRAGAACCCGGGCAGACTCCATCTCTTTCTTGCACCTGGAGTTTTCAAATTATACTGAACTGATCTTGATTATTTGTGCTTCTGGACAGAATACTATCCTGCTGGTATGACTGCCAGTTTCCCCAAAGTGAAACACATTCCTGTGCAAAGTAATGACTAAAAATATAGAATACTCTGCTTTTAGGAATTGCTTGGTTAGAGGTGGCAAACTCCATGAAGGAAAGGATAAAGCAGGAATGCAGGTACCTTTCTCATGTTCAGACTTTAAACTTCTATTATCTCATCAGTGTCTGAGTAATCATAGCAACTTGACTTTGACTTTTCCTACAARCGTTATAGAAAATGTAACCGACTTGTAAATCAATCCAGTCAGACTTATTTTGTAACTGAATCATGCCAATGCCATGAAATGTCAACAGAGAATTACCATCTAGCATCTTTGAAGCTGAAGATGTTAAAATACTAYTTCTCCAAAATTTCTGTACTGCCCCAAGACCTGTGTGGTATATGAAAGATATAGGAAGAGAGAAGTCACAGAAGCCTGGATTCATCCCTTTTAATTCTAGACATTGAACCAAGGTTATACTCTTTGTCTCTAGAGGCAACAAGGGACATTAGGCTCCTCCAGAGGATGGGTCAAATGTTAGGCGGTCTGAGATGTACTCTGGAGCCCCTGTGTCTACATGATGTTGAGACTTCTCCATTAGGAATCTTGCTTCAGTACAAAAAATTAGGAAGAATAAATCCTTGCCTGAGAACATCATCTCTGCTTCCTTACCACCCACGCACATGAATGGACTGCCTACATTAATCTGATAATTTGATGCATCTTTTTATGGCATTCTTCTCTGTTGCAACTGAGAGAGACTATTTCTCATTCTACGCGTGGTCCCAGCCGATTTGCAAAATGGTTGACACACGGTGGTCTATGCCGCTGAAGAAGCAGGAGAAGTTCTGATAGAAGCATCCAAAATTCCTACTGAAGACTCCTCATCCCACAAAGGATTCTACCGCACCCCTCATCCCCAGTCCTTGCCAGCACTAGCTATGCTTATAAACGAATTGTGGTGGCAGCTGCATAAATGCAGCTTATGTTTTTCCCCACTTCTTGTATTCTTCATGCCATTTACTGGGAATTGCTAGGGACTGCAGGTCTCGTTCTCAGCGGTGGAGAAGTCTTGCTAGCTGGCCCAGGTACCCTGGGGCCATGATTCTGCCTTAAGAATGAAAGCAGCAGATTTATACATGAATAAAGTACTGCTGCAGGATTAAAGCAAGTTGGCAATTTCACCTTTYGTCCAGTTAGTCACTTCTGGCATTTGAGTTGACACTGAGCTTAAAAAAATCTCTCTTTTTAACATATCTGAAATGATATTTCTAAATATCAGAATATTATCCCCCAGCTAGACATTTCAGCATGTTACCYACCACTCCAGCATGGATATGGCCCACTTACTCAAGACAGATAACACTGAAGCTCATGTCATCTAGTAAGTTGCCTTTTTGTGTCTGCAATTTTAGCTGATTTTCCCCTTACCGCTTAGGAGAGCACATACAACCACAGTCATCCTGGGGGACAGCTGCCTGCACATTTTTATTTTCCTTTTTAAATTAATTCCTATTTTTTGCTATTCTGGTGGCCGTCACTCCGACAGAGGAGGCTTGGATTACCCRGAAACATTCAGCAGAGAAACAGTAGTGGGAAACAGGGAAAGTGTGAATCAGCAAAGAATCACTCAACCAGAAGATATTGGCAGACCAATGAAACTGATTGGAAGGAGTTTATAAGGCTTAAACAGCTTTCGTACTACTAATAAACCTCCTCTTATAGGCATTAGCCGGACCAGGATATTAGGCTGCTAATTAAGCAAGTAAATGACAACAAATAGATTATTGCCACAGTTATCAGCACCTGTACAAGCATTCAGGAAAACATTTCTAGCAACAGTAGCACACCAGATATAAGGTCAAACTCTTCTGTATACCAGAAAYCATTATTGCATTGCAAAGGTATACAGTGCCACAGCAATGACAGAGAYTTAGAGCCATTCTCTGTGCAGTGTAAATCCATATATTTTTACCACATTCTGCATCTCTGGAAAACTCTGATGAGATTACTTGGACCACTTTTCCCAGGGATGTCTCCAGTATTCTTGAGAAATTTTAAAAGCAGAGAAGAAAACCATTAAAGGGCAATCACAATGTCCTGGGCAACCTGCTCTAGGTAACCCTGCTGGAGCAAGGGGCTGATGATCTAGATGATCTCCCTCTGGAGGTCCCTTCCMATCTCAACTGTTCCGTGATTTTGTGAATCCTTCTTGGATTCAAGGAGGGATACAAACCACCTGGTTTATTTGTCAGAAAGGTAGGTGGCAATTCCACACYAGCTGTGTAGGCCCCCTGGGTAGTGAACGTGGTGATTGACTCTTGTGGACACCAGTCTTAACGGGGTATTATAAAGGGACCTCAAACAACTATCTTAAACTGAACTATTAACTTCCAGATGGCTAAAGCTAAGTGAAATACATCTTTCCCAATATGTCCACCTATAACAGACAAGCTCGCTCTCCAAAGAGCTAAAATTTAGGCTGGGKTTTTTATTGATTTAGACACTACCAACTTTCTTTTTCAGTGAATTGTTCTCAATCTTTGGGATAGAGTCTTGGTTGGAAAGTTTGGGGGTGAAAATGTCATTTTTTAATACTGAAAATGTCTTTTTGAGRAGGAAGGCTTTGCATAGTTTCTTAGTAGGATATTATGCATTCCCTCATCTACATTTGGAATTCAGTTCATGACCTGTGAAGAAAAAAGAATAGAAGAGAAAGCCTGCCTGGCCTCTTATGGCCTTTAATCTCTATGATATCCAGATTTCCTCAACCTGGAATACTGTGCCCCTGACTTTCACATGCTCTGCTTGAAGTACGGCCACCCACAAACACACACTCTGCTCTTCAGATAGTGCCAATGCACAGAAATAAATATTTTAGGAGCCTAAAAAACTTTGCAACTCCGCRTAAAAGTTAACTTCTGCAAGACAGCAATGAGCCTCAGACTACATTCCCCTTGGAAGGATGTCAGTGTGCTTGTTTTTTTCACCTCTATGCCAAACAGGCACCAAAAWGGAAGTACCCTGCTAGTGGTATTACTAGCCACAATTAGCACCGTTTCCATTTGCCCTAAATAGCCAGCGATTTCACTGTGCCCTAAATAGCCACCAATCTACCTCTCTTTAATGTTAATGAAGCAGGGTAGTGCTCACACACACCAGAATTTCTAATTCAGAGAATCCAAGGGAGCCTGCATGCATCATTAACGTGGAGAGCTTCATTATCAAAGGAAAGAGCCTTCCCCTGAACTTCCCCTGGCTTTATTTGAAAGAAACTAGAAGGCAATGATCTTAATGCAAAATTAACCCTCACTTTAAACTGCTGGAAGCCTTTACAAACTGTAAGGAAAAAAAATAAAAGGATGACTCATTGAAAAGCCAGTATTTTTATATTGAAGCAGGTTTCAATTAAGGAGCAATTTGCTTTAGAAATATGGTGGGATTACTAGATAGGACTTTACAGTCTGAGTAACAATTTACCAATTGTGATCATATAAACTGTTATGTAATTTAGCTCAAGTGCATTGTGCAGAAATGCTCAACATAGATGGCCCACAAAGGATTTGTTAAACCAATCAACAACATCAAGTAGAACAAATATTAACTCTCCTGCTTATGTTTACTATTAACTTACTTATCCTAAGGGTCCATAACTCTGTGTATGAAGGCAGACATTGTGTTTGGCTCTAAATGCTTTCTGTTTGATACATTTGTGTAATAATCCRTTATGATTATCCCTCTCCTAAAACAGGAAATAATATAGCATCTAACTTCAAATGGGACAGCAAGTGTTTATATCAACAGTCCAATTTATTGTTGGACAAATGGAGGCTAATTCCAAATTATGATCATAGCAAACACTTTACAGGTTTGATGCTAGGCTCAAGAACAGTTCATTTTATTTTAATTGCCAAGAATCAAAATTTTCAGCTGTTTTTAGTAAATATATGGATCTGTGTTGAGAGACAAAGGACAGGATTCATATCTGCCTTGTATTATGGACCCTTACCATCAGTGAATTTTTGCAGAGGGTCTTTTTGAAAATAATTAGGTCTTTGTCCTTGGTGCTGGGCAGCTGTTACAGGATAGGCCTTCCAAATGTGAAGTAAAAGAAGAATTGAGATTATCTCCCAAAAGCAGAGATGGTTGTGACTGACAGGCTAAAATGACTTCATTGAGTTTGTCAATAGCTTCCTATCTCGTCCCTCAAATGAAGAYGACTTCATTTGAGTTGGCCAGTAGCTTCCTATCTCATCCCTCTTCCTCAATCAGTTCCCCAGCTCCTGTAGCTTATAGGCAGATATTTTAAGGAAAAATCAAAATCACTTACAAACTCTGAGCTGGAAACTTGCTGGTAAGCAACCAATTCAGACCTCTCTGCAGTGTAAGCATAGCAAAGCCCCGCAGCCTTGCAACCCACTTGCCCCACATCAGGCAAGAGGCCTGAAGCATTCAGTGTGGATTTCAAAACTTAGATACAGTCCTCTAGAAATTAACACATTAGGGCTAATAATCCACTGGTTATCACAGTGTGTCCCAAGTGGCAGACCTGGCCCAGACCTATCCAGCCTGTAACATAGAGCCAACTAGCTTGTGAGCCTTTTCCTTGCAAGCAAGGAAAGTGTTGAGTTCTCAGTGCTTCCTTAATGCTAAACATCCCTCCCCGTACCCAGGCACGGCCTAGCCAATGGTCCAGCTGAGGGGAGGTTTGGGGACACATCAGAAGCCTGAATATCATAATGCAAGATCTGCATCTGCTGCTAMTATTGCAGGTTGCAGGAGTAAAGAAAAGGTGTCCTATGCTGAGAACCAGCTTTTTCTTGGCTGCTTTGGCTGGATGAGCCAGATGTTAGAAATATAGCATACTGAAAGACTTGAAGTTTATCTATCTGCTGTGTTGGTTAACTAACAGCCAACAGCCAGTGATTAAATATTTGCCTCTCATATCATGCCACAGGCTGTCTTGTGAGGCCAAGCGAGCGTGTAAGCCACCCGTGCACRAACACAGTCATGTATGCAGGCAGGATACGTGACCAAAGAGCAACYGAGCATGTACATGCTGAGTGAAAAAGTGTGTTTGTAGGGGTGTTTCACAGCAGGTGGGTGTTGAGCTGAAGACACCACGGTAAGTAAATATCAAAGGAAAAGCAAAACTAGAGTAACCATTTGAGCTCTCTTCAAGACTCAAAGACACAGAGGCAGGGGGTACGCTATTCTTTTCACACTAACCCATCAAGGGTGGCAGGGTTTGCAGCGACTGAATGCATGCACTACAGGAGAGGATATTAGACCAGATTTAAGAATTAAGGCTMTAAAGAAGAAAGTTAATCTTTTCCTCTGCAGCAGGCTAGGAAGAGAGAAGCAATAAAAGGCTTGAACTACAAGACAAGATGCTGAGCAAGAAGGCCCATGTTTCCCCAGAGAGAAGGGGGAAGCGAATGAAAGRGGCGACATTCCTGCTGGTGCGCGCGGCCGCGAAGTGTTTGGAATCCCCTTCGCCGCAAGGTGCTGCCTGGCCGCCGATTATTCTAACGCTCTCTTCTTGTAAAAATTATGCATAATGTGAAGAAACTTTTAAAGTCACTTAATCATGTTATGACAATTTTTTAATGAAAATTTGTTTTAATATTAATAGAGACTCATATTTTCATGATAATATGGGTAGCGGTGGCATTTGGAGCAGCGGTATCTAGCCTGCAGCCACACTGTGCTGTGCCACGACATAAGCTTTTCTTCATAGTACTCAATAACTTTCCCACATATAAATTTATAAAGACTTTTATAAGCTTCAATTACATTTTTAAAAGACGTAAAAACCCTCTTCAAAGGGTGCTTAAGTGACACATTAGTTTTACTTTCAACTAGACTTGATGAAGAAGGCTTTTGCTATAGCTATGAAAGCTCAGAAATGGTTCCCCATTGCCCTGGAAGTTGYTGGGTAAAGCAGTTCAGGAAAGAGAGCCAGCAAATATTCCATATACTTGTTTTTCTCTAACAGAGAAAATAGCTGTTAAGAGTAAATATATTGTTTTGAAAAAAAATGAAAATCAATCAACAGACTATGTCAGCACTGGTAAATGAAACAGTACCAAGATAAAGACTCGGGCACTATATTATTATTATTACAGAATGGTCTTGGACATGCTTTTGGTTTGTGCCAGCCAGCCCTTTCCCAGGCAATTACTAGACAAGCGTACTTTCCCAAAAGGTAATGTAGATGAAACTTCCCTGTCCTTTTGGAGGCTAAAAACATTAATAACATGGTTATGCCAAACCTTGCCGTTGCCCTCTGGGCTGGGGAGTGACCCTGAGGTTGCTGGGCTGTAGGTAGCCACCAAGTACCAAGCCTTTCTCCTCTTCTGCAAGTGTTTGCTTGAGTCTTTGTCTACCCTCCTTGCCATACCAGTATTCCTCCCAAAACTCACTACCTGTCTCAGACTTTAAGATTTTTGGAGTTGGAGTCAAGCCCCAAAACTCAGGCCCCAAAGCACCATGGAAGCAACAAAAACACCACCTCAAGCCTTTCTCAATTTTATTTGAGGGCATGAACGATGTACTACTGTAGACCAAATGACAGATACAGAACATGGAAGATGATACTGGCARGTTGCAGGTATGGCAGGTCATGTACTCCAGGGCCTGGCAGGACAGCAAAAAATGCTTTCTTCCGCAGCTATTTTTAAATCTTTGTCCCTGGCAGTCTGAAGAGATTCAAGCAACACTACTCTAATCTTTCTACTGAGATTAGAGGAGTGCAAGAGACTGCAGTGTTAGGAAATTCTTCCTGTCACTCAGCATATCTTTCTTTTTCTCTCTGCTCAATTTCTACCAATTGYTCCTAATCATTTTTTGTTATATTAATCCTGAACCGTTCTCCTTTCATTGTGAACAGTCTTCAAATATATCTAGACAGAATTCATYCTTCTGTCCTCCTCCCCTGCCCCTCATGCTCTGATCATACTGTGGGTATATATTAATGACTCGCATCCTTCACTCCCTGCAGCTCCTTTTATTTCCTGCCCTGTTCCTCCACCAGGTCTATTTGGGAAAGTTGTCCCTATGACTGAAGCCTCCTTGACTCATCACATCATCTGCTCTACTCGGCTGCCTGCTGACGGTCTTCCAGCTTGCCATGATGGCTGGTAGCAGCTACTCAGGAGAGGGGATCTGGAAGCAGCTGAGAGATGATATTCTTGTTCTCTTAGGTCACTCAACTCAGCACGTAGTCCTTCAGAGGACAAGCTAGTAGCCAGCCTCCGCTACTCAAACTGCCAACTATCATTGACATAAATTGACTTTCARGTTGTATAGATGAATAATAATGAAGGGGGAGAAGGGAATGATGCAATGACTTGCTTAAAATGAGTGGTTGACTGAGAAGTGCCAGCTCCTCTTGCTATGACTATCTAAAACTCAAGCAATTTAGTGGGAAAGGAGAGTTTAGCTCTGGGCTCAAACATTTCCAGAGTTCAACAGCAATGGTGCAGATGAACTCACTCCTTAGCCCACTTTTGATGACAGGAAGAACAAAGTGTATTGCATACATTATCTGTCAAGAACTATTAACATTTTTATTGCAGCAGTGCCCAAAAGAACTCGGTCAAGTTCAAGGCAATATTGGGAGAAGCTTCATACACCCGCACAGCACTGACCCACAGGGCCACCAGTGTGTACAAGCAAAGTAAACACAGGCTAGAAAGGGAAGTGACTTGCCTAAGACCATGAAAAAGTTAGGTGGTCCAGAAAAATCTAGCACGGTTGCATTTTGTCTTCTACCCAGCACCCTTTCTGCTAGGTCAGACTGCTTCCTAACTCTTAAAGTATTGCAGACTTCTGTTTTGGTTAGGAAAAACAGTAATCACATGCAAAGCCTGCAGGTAGCTGATAGTTTTACATTTTTCCTCTGTTTAATGGAACRTGATTTTTTTTCTTTTCTCCTCTCTGTTTAGGAGGGATCTTTTTCCTCCTTKTTTTCTGAAACATGAATTATAAGACAGCCATGAATTATTCACAGGCATCTGACAGAGCACTTCAACATTGCTGTCTGTGTACTACTAACCTGAAACAGCAAAAATGGTTCAGATTTGTACTTTAAAAAGAAAGTGAAATGTTGAGCGGAGCACTGTAGGGAGAAAAGAAGGAACGATGTTTTGATCTTTTTTTTTTCCTATCTTTTATTTTCAGTGCCAGAAACTCAGAAGTGTCTTTCTCGTGTAACAGAAGTGGTGATAGTAGTTGGCTGAGCAGCATTTCTCCACTCACTCAYTTTTAGCTGCTCAAAAGCAGGAACAAATCCAGCTTTGGAAAAAAATGTGGAAACAGAAGTGAGCTGGGACAGCATTCAGCAGCTGCACGACCATGAGAGCTGATGGGAAAGACCTGTCTGTATCCCAGAATTGGGTTAATATAAAGATGTGATACGAGGCACTGCTGGCTGAACTCTCCAAACCTTTTATTTAAGACACTTTCTATCTGGAAGTGAGAAAAAGGCTCAAAAGTAGCTTATAGCAGACTGGATTTACTGGGAGTCTGAAGAGATACCAGCAAGGAGGACATGTTCCCTACAACAAAGTAGTGGTTCACCACAGACTGTGTAAGCTCTCAGACATGGACCTGCAGCTAAACCTCTCCTGCTTGATTCATTGGTGCCRTGGGCTGTCCTCCAGTGCCAAGGCCAGCTGGCATCTCCTGGCCACGTCCAGACTTCCAAATACTTTCATCCTCCAAAACAGCATGGGCATATCCAAACTGCCCTATTGGAAATGCTCCCTGGGTCACGTTGACCTCTAGCTCCTACCCAGGAACTGTCCTGGATCAGAACCATGCCAAAGATCGTTATAAACCTTCAAAAATAGGAACAACTGAAACTGGGAATGGGTTCAAATGAATCGCAAGGAAGAAAGGCAGAYGGACAGCACTTGTATACATACACAYGTGTGTGCACACACAAACACTCTCTGCACCAAGGTAGGTCTTATTTCCCTAGAAACTGGTATAGAAGACCAAAACAGAGGAAAATCTTTGGATTCATTTGGCTTTCTCCATGAAATACCCCTTAAGAAAATTCAAAATTATTTGTTAAAGTTATAACACTAAAAATGATTAAGATATATAACACTTTTCATCCAAGGACAATTGCCTGCTTTAAGAAAGGTGACCTATGATGACAAAGTTTGAATTATTGCTAATTTATATGCATTTTTTAATTACTTGAAGAATTTTGGTGAAAAAGTCAATTTTATATTTAACTTTTCCTTAAAAAAACATATTTGTATCTTTTCAGAGTTTACATTAACTTGAAAATATTGAAGAATGGACTTTTAAAATTTTTAGTTATTCTCTTTTTTTTTTATCAAGTTGTCATTTTCATTTTTAGTCTGACAGAAAAGTAGCTTGTTTTTTTGGAGCAGAGGAGAAGAGGGAGAGGTAGGGTCATWTTTCATTTTTTAACCTGCTCTGTTAACTATTATAGAATCATAGAATCAGTAAGGTTGGAAGGGACCTCTRGAGATCATCTAGTCCAACCTCCCCACTCAGCAGGGTCACCTAGAGCATGTTAGACAGGGTTGCATCCAGGCGGGCCTTGAAGATCTCCAGAGAAGGAGACTCCACAACCTCTCTGGGCAACCTGTGCCACTGCTCCATCACTCTCACAGGGAAGAAATTCCCCCTCACTTTCAGACAGAACTTCCTGTGCTTCAGTTTCTGCCCATTGCCTCTTGTCCTGTCACACAGGACAACTGAAAAGAGTTTGTCCCCAGTCCCCTGACACCCTCCCTTCAGGTACTTGTACACAYTGATCAGATCCCCCCTCAGTCTGCTCTTCCCCAGGCTGAACAGGCCCAGCTCTCGCAGCCGTTCCTCACAGGGCAGGTGCTCCAGCCCTCTGATCATCTTTGTAGCCCTCCGCTGGACTCTCTCCAGTAGCTCCATGTCTCTCTTGTACTGGGAAGCCCACAACGGGACACAGGACTCGAGATGAGGCCTCCCCAGGGCTGAGTAGAGRGGCAGGATCACCTCCCTCCACCTGCTGGCAACACTCTTCCTAATGCACCCCAGGAGACCATTGGCCTTCYTGGCCACAAGGGCACATTGCTGGCTCATACACAATTTGTCGTCCATCAGCATTCACAGGTCCTTCTCTGCAGAGCTGCTTTCGAGCAGGTCAACCCCCAGCTTGTACTGGTGCCTCGGGTTATTTTTCCCTAGGTGCAGGACTCTGCACTTGCCCTTGTTGAACCTCATGAGGTTCCTCTCCACCCAACTCTCCAGCCTGTCCAGGTCTCTCTGACCTCTGTCTCTCTATTATTATTCACAGTTTCTAGATATGTTTTGCCATCAAATGAAACAGAACAAGTATCATCCAAATATGCTGCCTCTGCTCTAATCACATCRTATCACAGCAAGAATGAATAGCTCAGTGAGCACAAGGGCCCAGCCATGGAGGAACATCTCAGAATTGCATCTGGAACCAAGGTAGACAAAATATCACTTTTCTCTGCCCTGAGGGAAGCTGGATTTAATCCTTCTAGTCAAGTAAAGTAAGCGAAGGTCGTTACCCATTGCCTATTATCTCCCTGTTTAATCCAGACAATGTCATCTGCAATACCACAATATCATTTGTAATAGAGAGTACTAGATGCTAAAATACCAGGAAGCAATATTCACATAGTCACATCATGGCATTCAGTTTAAGATCAATGACTGACAATGTTTGTAGACACACTGGGTGACTAAGTGCCCTTTACAGCCCCTAGTGACATAGCAAGTACAGTCAATAGAAGCCCAAAAGGCAACTGCAGCTGACCAGCCCCCAGGGGAAGGATCAGATAAATACAGTCATCTAGTGCCAATGGCCCAAGGAGTCCAGACAATTGTCTGAGATGGCAGATCTGACACAACATCTCCAGGAGATCCTTGCCCTTCTGCCACCTRATCAACAAGCTAAGTGGAATATCTTAGGACATTTCAAATGGCACTGGACACCTCCACATGGACTACTAAAACAAAGACCCATTTTTCCATCACTCCTTACAGGACACTTTGTCATTGCCTACCTAGTAACAACATATGTCCTTCAGAACAACAGCTAAGTTTTTAGGTCTTCATTACAATTTAAATTCCACTCAAATTTGAGGCCTTGGACCACCTCCCATATCATTCCAGTAATATTTGAGCATGGAATAGGCTCTGAGGTTTATATTAGAGATTTACTGTAGTTGTTTTCATCCACGAACTGACTTGTTCATTTATGCTTTCGGTGCATCTGTCACAATTAAGGCAAAAAAATAGTTTTTCATTTCAAACTATAAAAGGTAAGAGTGTCACAAACATCCACTGAAATCTAGTAAAAATTTGTATCTGCCTCAGAAAAGCAACTACCCAACTGTTAAGAAAGCTCTGTCTCTTACAATAACAAAAGCTTACTACTGAGACTGATGTATCCCTGTACGACCACATGATTCCATAATGATGATAGAATATAATCCATATAGACTTGAATATAGTCTATATATTCTGTAATCATATAAACTGAAACAGATTGCTTAGGCAAGTAAGCCTGGGTCAGTTTTAATATAGTCTGATGACCTGAATTGACTTAATTCAGCTCACAGGAAGCAAAAGACAAGATGAAAGACTAGAAAGTCCTGATGATGTAGGTAAGAACTTGGCTTCAACAGAAATGAAGAAACCTATTCAATAAAAAGTTTTCTTCTAATTCAATACATTACGAGCATACTGTATCTTCTAGACAATATGGCTGCTCATTTCATGAGAAATCATAAAATGCCAAATATAGAATTAGCAGGAAACATATTACATGAATGATATCTTATTTAATTAACACAGAATGGAAAGTAGCTGGCAGAGATTTTCTGCTGAAGAAAAGAAAAACTATACTATCATGACCACTTAATCTTTAGGAGGTTTTGGAGAAAATCCTCATAGTGAGTATAGACAAAAACACTTTCAGCACTTGACTTCAAATCTAATTAAATTCAAACTGCTTTTTAAAGTTAGTTAAGTAGCTTTCTTAGGATCTCAAGAAAGAAAAGGAAGAAAGGAGAAAAAGGAAGGAGGGAGGGGGAAGAAGGGAAGGAGAGAAGAAGAAAAAGAAGAATAAAATAAAAAAATAAATGAAGAAGAGAGGAGGGAGGAAGAGAGGAGGGAGGAAGAGAGGAGGGAGGAAGAGAGGAGGGAGGAAGAGAGGAGGGAGGAAGAGAGGAGGGAGGAAGAGAGGAGGGAGGAAGAGAGGAGGGAGGAAGAGAGGAGGGAGGAAGAGAGGAGGGAGGAAGAGAGGGAAAGGGAGGGAAAGGGAAAAGGGGAAAAAGGGAAAAGGGGAAAAAAAAGGAAAAAGAGGAAAAAGAGGAAAAAATGAAAAAGAAAGAAAGAAAAAAAAAAGCTTTGAGCAGGCCATATCAAAATTTGTAAATAAAATAAGCCAGAGACTGTCCTGAAGGCCAAGTGGCATGTGTAATTCTTATAACTGTCCATATAGTTAAGTTCTCCTCTCCAAAAGCACAATCAGTACATCCAGGGCTGGTTGGGAGCAGTCTCTGTGCTCTCTCTCAAACCATGCCTGAGAAGTGTCCGGGCAAGAACAAGTAGCCAGGACAAACACAGTGCCAGGGATCGTATGAACAAAAACATGGACACCATGTCCCATGCACAGCAGCACTCAGACTTTTGTCCTGACCAGTAGAGAGGCAGTTTCAGAGGAATCTGGGGACTGTGTTCAGACTAGTGTCTCTCTAAGTATAAAGCACAGAATGAGGCATTCGTGCCAGTTTTTCAAAAGTGGAATGGTTACTTACAGAAATATAGACATACGGTGAAAGACAAGGTCCTTCCCACAAACGCTGCCCCTAAAATCTTGACTGAAGTTGGCACTGGCTGCACAGGACGTCKCAAGGATGGCTGTGGAAGGGAGGAGATGACTTCCTTTGTGCCCTGTGACAGAGCCGTCGAGATCCTCAAGGATGGCAGAGTGAGGAAAGGGGAAGGACACTTGGTAAGGCGCGTTGAGGAAGGTCAGCCGTTCAGATCTCACTGTGAACCCACCTGGGGAACAAGCAGCAATTCAAAAGCAGGGACTGACCTCTTCAAGTAACAAACCTAGACTGGAAAACAACATGTTAGCTTCACTTTACCCTCCCTTTGGAGAACTTTGGAGACATGTCTACTGAGTGAGAAAAAGGAGTCTTCAGGTTTCAAAAAAATAAAAAAAGAAGAGAAAAGAAAAAGAAAGAAAGAGCTAGTTATATGAATTGCCGTGTTCTGGCCAAGTCTCAGGTCCCACCTGTCCAGCACCTTGTTGTGACAGGACTTGGGGTTACAGCCTCCTCTGATCCAGCTGCTGTTCCTGACTCTACCTTCAACTCCTGAGTGACTCCAAACCCTTCTTCACAGACCTCTTTGCCAAAATATACAGCCTCCAAAATAGTGATCCTCACAGCTTCTTTCTACCTTGATTATCAGATATATTCTTYGGAGATGAGGGCAGGCTACCTGTGTGTTAAATACACATGTGTGCGTATGTACAGTACCTGGCACAGTAAAGCCTTGGCTGAAAAGTTTGACTGGAGGGTATCTTCCCTACTGTAACATGAACAGCAACTAAAAGGAGAAATGTTCATCAGGACTACAGCTCAGAAAGTTTTCTAACACAGTAAGATTTCCAGAAATGTCAGAAAATCACTGTCCTACAAATGATAACAAGTTGACTTTGGCTTGAGCGTTCATATGCTTAGTATTTGACAATCATACTGTCAGTTGTAGCCTCCCTGAGTCAGATTTTACCGTTTCTGCTGTCCTTTGATCTCACCTCCTGAAGTCTTTTTCTCTGTTGTGTTATTGTAGGACAGGATACATTTATATATAAATATATTTAACAAGTAACTGCAGTTGGAACACTCTTCAAAGAGCCTTTGGGTACCTCATCAAAGCTCAAAAGRATCCTTAGTTTACATATGTTATCTTAGGCAAATTTACCTAGGATTTAGGCTGRCCCGAGGTAGGAGCTTGGTGGAATTCTATGAGGATGTGTCATAGCTATTAAAGAAATCATCACACTTGAAATATCACCTCCCAAAATGAAGAAGCAATAACAAGTCAGTGTACTAAAGCCCATTCCTAAATCTCACCGAGGCTTTTGAAGTACTATCCCAACTCAGAGAATGGAGAAAATGAAATCAATGCAGCCTCAAAAATGAGTGATATGTGACTTTTTGACTAAATAATGAAGTTATTTCAGATGGAGCTCATCTGGAGACAGCTTGCAACCTGAACCTCAGCCCATACAGAGCACGGCAGCTAAAGGGCTTGGTTCAGCCCACCAGCAATATCACCAAAATAGGTACACTGAAGAGAGCGAGTGCTGTTAAGGACTGGTTATTACATATATTGCTATTATCTCAGCTCAGGGATTTTCTCAATTCATCTGAGCTGCACAACACGCAYATTTTATATCTTGAGTATCATCATCTTATGTTTCACCTCCCTGGAAATGGGAAGGGCTATTATTCTTGTGTTGCAGTTGCGGAAGTGAAACATAGAGAGTGACACTGTTTTAAAAGTTATTTAGTTCACTGAAATCTATAGGAAGCAGGTATACAACTACCTCAAATCTAGATCTTGATAACTCACCTACAGCAAACATAGTGGTGACAGTACAGAAGTAAAACTGAGGTCAGTAGCCATCATCACTGCAGAAGSCTTTCTGCAGGATACAGCTCAGTGATTCTCTGTGGAACTACAAACTTCTTGCAGGTGTCTGTTGAAACGTGTGAAAGCCAGGGRCTTTGCAAACCCTTCTAAACAGGTGTAAATCCAACTCACCCTGCCCTTGGTAACAGCCAGAACAGGTCTTGATTGCTGCACAAGTGCTTACATCAAAGTTCATGAAAGTTGTGTTGGAGATGAACAGCTGGTATCTTTTAGGAGTTTTTAGTCCTGCTGACATACAGGTCCTACCCTGCAATGAAAAAAGGAAGAGTGCTGTGAAACATATCAATGTTTGAGACTCCAAGCACCATTAAAGAGCCCAAGATCCAGCAGCTGGACACACAGGAGACACATGGATGTGATTTCATTTAATACCATAGTTCTAGGGCAATTCACAGTATTTGAAAGATAGACTGCCTTACAACTTCTGACAARCAGTATTTGTTTCATTCACCATTAGCATGTATGTTGTAATGTTATGTTCTTTATAAAGGGCAGCGATTGGCTGGTTTGTTATGTCCTCGCTATTACACACTAACTGAGGTTGAACATTCGAAGGGAGAGGAAACTACACATTCCTGAGATAACTGCACTTCATCATCTCAGGAAACCTTCAGGATCAGAGGAAGTAGAATTGGGACCTGATCAGTCAACAGCCTGCAGCAGAAGAGAGACACATAGACAGAGAAGATAGTGGACAGACGTGCAACTAGGTCTCAGCAGGGACAGAAAGACAGAGACACTTCTTGGGATCCAGAAGCACTGTGTAGCTTGTGGCAATTGAAAGCTGCTGGGYTGAAACTGAACCTGGAGGACAGAGCTCATGTCGTCTGTGAGGACACTGAGGAACAGTGAGCACACTTATTTGCAGCTCCTTTCACTTTACTTTGTCTTGTCTAGCAGGTCTGAGTTTTCTCCATTTTAAAAATCTAATTATTCTAATTTATGTTCTAAGAAAGACCTTACTGTTGAGATTCAAAGTTATTTTGTGTGAYTGGAGTGGCATTTGAGCTAGACTCTCCTCAAAGCTCTGGTTGAATTCAGGGTCCAGTCAAGAATAACAAAAAGTTAASCAATTTTTGGAGATGAGAAAAGCATAACACGTGAAAAGCAAGAGTAAAACCCACAAGTGACTGGAAACACATGGTGATTCTAGGCCATTACCCAAGGGGTGTATACCCACTTGTCTCTCTCTGCCAGCTTATCTCAAAGACAGCAAAGGAAGAAAGATGGACACTGAGCTAATTGGTAGCCTGGAGGAGAAAGAACTGTCAGGAATTCATCTCATGGTGTTATTTCTGAGCCCAATAAACACTTTTGCAGAACAACTCTCTAAATTCATAGTAGAGAAACAAGAAATCTCAYTTCTATTAAGGCATCCCCTTTAACTTAAAATGTAGGCTGAAATGGACTGTTATAAATAGTTTATCACTTTAAAGGGATAGTGCCATCCTTAATCTCATTAAGAGTCAGCAGCTCCATCACCTCTCTTATTCTTAGGCTAAGACACCTGAGGTGATGATCCTTGAGTTAACTTCTTCCAAGTCACTGCTGAGCAGAAATCCCAGCCTCCAAATCACTCAGGACACCACTCTTTTCCTACTTACATTTGTTTTATTTTTTTTAATCCATCATCATTTCTATCGGGAAAATGACTTAAAGAAGACTTTCCTTTGGCTTTTACAGGCACCAAAGCTAGACATGGTACTGATGTGTTAATTGATCAAAGCCCTGTTTTGCCAATGCCCTGATATTTCCAGATAGCAATCTTATTTTAAAGCACCTCTTTCAAAAACTGGAAGGGCTAGCAGGGTGGAATATCCACTGTTCCTGTTAAATTAATGTCATAAAGTTTAATTGATATTAAAGAGGCATCATTATTAAAGGCAGAATTACATAAATTAAGATGTAAATTATGACAAGGAGGCTCTTATCATGAGATAATCAAAGATAATCACCCCCCTGGGGTACTGCAAGAAACAAGGCACAGCTGAGCGCCTCTAAATCTCTTAACAAGTACATCAGAGTTCTTCCATGGATCCTGCAAAGCAAAAACAAAGACACTACCCTTTCCTGTCTGAGAGAAAGCTGTTGTGTAGTTGGGCCACCACAAGACCGGATCAGTGAGACCAGGATTTTATTTGAGCTATACACTCTAGGTAGATCAACCTGCTAAAGAGATTTCTTTCTGCAAGCTTCTGCAGGAAACTCATTTAAATCTCTTCCTCAGCCAGTTAGGGGGGAAATGAATTTCAAAAACAGCAAGARAAAATGCAGTAGGGTAAGAAAACCCTCTCAAACCCATGAACAAGCAACTGTGGGCAGTTGTGACTAAAATTCTGTTGTTTTCAATGTTATTACTCTGTTAACAACCTAGTAGCTCCCAGAGGACTTTATCCAGCYGCATAAAGAACTAATGAAAGAAAATCAGACTTCCTATATAAATAAAAATGTTGCAAATACATGCTATTTTTCATTTTAAAGCAGATATGTAGTACTCTCTGTTCTAGGTAGACCAATGATTGTATGAGAGATCAGAGGAATCCAAAATGTTAACCAGGATACGAATGAAATCCTTTGTTCCTCCTCCTTATTCTCAAATCACTAAACTAAATTTCTCATTTGCATCTAGTTAAAAGGCATTGGGATGTTAGTGCAAAAGATTTGTAGGAATGTGTTAAAAGAGGTTGTTCTCCCCCAAATCATGATTTTTTCTTAAAAATTCAATTTCTGTGAAATTTCGGTGGTTTTYTGAGACCATGACAATCTTGGAAAAAGCACAGTTAAGAAAAAAGAATTAACACTTCTCTTGCTAAAATCCTTCAGATCAGAAAGAAGTTTCATTTTGTTTTGATTCTTCRGTGTTATTTTTTTAAAGAATATATATGAATATACATCATAATATATACTGTTCCAGTAGTTTCAAATTAAAATGAAAAAGTCAGAGTTCTTGGTTCAGGGCTGTTTAAACATTCTTCAAAACTTTCATACTGAATTTAAATGAGTTTTGCAAAAAATGCTGAAYTTTTCTGCAGAATGCAAACACTGGTTTCTGAACGGCTGATGTTTATTCAGCTATACCATCAACCAGTATGAATGGAGTGCCTGAAAAATGATGCAGCATCCAGCTGACCAAATGTCATTTCTCTTCTGCTGCTGCCAGGAGGAAAAAGCAAAATTCCTGGTTCTAGCAGTCTAGGAGAGTGATACTGATGCTCCACGTCCCTCTGCTTCATCATTAAGTCAATGTCCCTTGCAGGGCTGCTTGACTCCTCCAAGAGGTGGAAGCTAGAAATGACAGCCAGAGGACTAAGCAAATAGATAAATACCCAAACCTCATCATTTCTCTTGGTCTAAGTCCTTACCGTTCCTTACGAGGTATCTATTCAAAAAACAAGCTTCACTGAAGCTGTCACAGGGCAGGAGCTGTTCTTGACGTTGTTCTTACTTTCCAAAATCCCTGTTTGAAGGGCTGTAGTGCAGTTCAAGAGACACTGAAATGATTCCCAGCGTGCTTACCTTTTGCCCAAAGTGTCCAATTAAAAAGCTATTAGATACAGAAGTGTTTCCCAGGCTTTCAACGATGTCAATGCCAAAATCTTTGCAAGTATAAATCTGGAAACTGTGGAGTTCGAGGTTGCTGCTGCTAAAAATCTAGTTAAAAGCATAATAAAGGAAGAAACAAAATCTGTGGTTTATGACTGCAATTTTCTCATTTACCAAAAAAAAAAGAAAGTGTGAACATGCACAAAAGTGTTGAATATATATTTATTACTTGAAAGTCTCCCCTTAATTCCTTATTTATGCTTTCAAATAACCATATAGAACCTTTTACATTCTGAAAACTCACTTTCACATTGAAAGAAAAAAAAACAGCATGAGAAAAGAGAACTGAAGATCAGCAGCAAGTAGGGTCAAAAATTCTCTAAATATTATGGTTTTCATTATTGGAAAGAGTAACAGGGTAAAAGAAGTTAAGTTTTATAGCAGAAAGATACTTTGAACATAATCAGGATTGTTATTTAAGTCATATAACTGCAAAAATACTCTTCGTAATACTCTTGCCCATAGAGCAAAAGCAAAATGAACATGGTTATTACTGTATATTGGGCCAGTTACATATGATAAAATTACAAGTCAGGTAGAGAAAAGTCATCAAAAGTAGAAAATACCCTTTGATTTTATTCCTTTTCATACAAATAAGCTTTTCCAGAATGAGAATTTGCCATCAAACTCTCTGAAAATCAGACACCTTCAAAGCAAGAGCCATCAGAAGGGTTAAAGACTAGAAAACATGCTTTACAGAGAAGTACACACAGTCTTTTTAGTTCATCAAAAAAGAAAGTTAAAAGGAGATTTGATGTCATCCTGTAAGTACTTATGGGAGAGAGTATCAGATAATAAAGGCGTTTTTAGCAGTTAGAGGCATAGTAAGCCACAATAGCTGGAAAGTGAAGCTAGTCAAATTCAAATTAAAAAAATGCACTTCTTTTCACAAAGGGGAAAATTCCCATGGAAACTGTTAACCTGCTGAGGACAAGTTCTCYACCAGCTGGAATCTTTACAAATAGCTCTGATCCACTGCGAGGACTTCTTTGGCTCTATTACACTGGTGGCCACACACTAGACGATTACGGAGGTCATTCCAGTTATTTGTGAAAGTAAGGCTGATTGTGCATTGGAGCAACAAGAAGAGCTCACATGAACAAATGTTCTTCKGCTTTTATCATTAAAATAGAAACCTCCAGATGAGGGGTGTGGGCATACTGGTACAGGAGTGTCCTCTTTGATGCCTAAAAGATGAAGACTGTACAGAAACTATGGTTTTCAAGAGGTCATGGTATTTCCTGAGCACCATAAAGAATAGTGAGAACAAACACACCTGGGCTCCACCTTGATTGCTCCAAGCTGTGAAGCCGTGGAACTGCACGAGGCTGTCCGGGCTCTGTGGCAAATATTCTGGATACACCAGCAAACCGCATCTGTTTAGGGGAGAAAGCAAAGGAGACTGTTTTTCTACAGTGCAYGCATTTATGGCCAAATTTTCCTGTTTGCTCTTTCAATATTTAAAATCTTAAATCTGCAACAGCTCCCCACACAAGACCTTATACAAAAGCAAAAGGCTTGGGGATACAAACATTTATTGTAGGCAGCTAATAATACCTGAAAGCTCTCTTAAAAATCCTTTTATGCATTTTCAGAATTAGCCATGCCAGGACTAACATCCATCCCGTGGTGCCACAGACAGGCACTTGCTGCAAAACATACCCAGCATCTTCATGAGCTTGTAACCACTGTTGGCTTTAGCTAAAYAGTAGGTGAGTCTGGATGGGTAAGTCCCTTCTAGTTCTTAAATTCAGCCAGTTTGTATTCCAGATGTAAATGTTCCTGGATGCAGTGTTTGGTTTGGCCTTCTCAGAGATTTCAAATCCAGATTCTAATCCAGATTTACTCAAAATTCAAGTGACCGCAAAAACTCACTTTTAACATAATGTTACTTTTTGCGGTGATTCTGTTTTAGGGAAGCATATGCAAAGTCTCTGGTAAAAGCTACTGTTAGATACTACAACAGTTACATGTAATATCTGATATGCACATAGCACCCTTTATCCTGTTTGACACCAAGGTGCTTAGACTCCATTTAAATCAACCTAAGCAACTGAACTCTAAAATTTGAGTAGTAATGCTGCCATTACAGAAAGCACCTGGAGATAAGAGCTGCTGCTCCAAGTCCTGTAACCCCATATCATGTTCCTAATGGCAGCCTGTAATAGATGCTAACAGAGGAGCCTAAGAAAGAAATCGTGTATTTGTTTTCCTGCACGCTGCCTACTCAAAACTCCAGATCTATCTAAAAATGAGTATTAAATTCAAGACAAGACCATATGCTTCAGTGCTTTGCTGTTAAACAGTTGACCAGAAAATCTGCTAATGTTGCACCTTAATCTACATCAGGATCATTTCAYCTCCTATTTAAATAAGGGGGTAAAGCGGAGCTGTTGTTAACAGCATGAAGGAATAATACAAACCAATGAACCGGGCTTGTGAATGAAGAAAAATGGGCTGAATTGAAATTAATTAAAAAAAAGAAATAATAAAAATAAAAAAGAGAGCAAACCCTTTCCCACTGCCCTTATATGTAGCACTATCATGACAGAAGAGAAATCTCTTTAACTAAAGATCCCGAGTACCTCATGCAGGAATGGGCTATGTTGTCACTAAATGAGAGAAGCGGTATCCGAGATGGTCCCTCAGGAAAGAGATGAAACAGATACCCATACCCAGCAGCACACACCGTGTTACCCTGCGGAGAAGCATACGCAACTGTTAGAAAAATACACCCCAGATTTCTGGAAATTAAAACAACTTTAAGAAAAAAATGYACATATTAAAACCACAGCCAGTCCATGGCTGACTGACAGCATCTGTTTCCTTCTCTTCTGTGTCCAAAATTGCACCTTTTTCATCTTGTCCTTGGGTCATTCTCATAAAACCTCACTCTCAAGCCAGGGTTGTCTAAACAACAGAAATGTCACAGCAAAAAAACGGGGTTCCCATAACTCCATAAGAAATAGTTAAGAAATAGAAAAGAGACTGTAGAAAAATTCTTATTCACTGTAAAATGGTTTCTGAATAGAAAGGTGATCCTATGAATGTGAGGTAAATCACAAGTACTCAGTTATTTAATCTATTTTTCAATCTGAAAATTTAGCTTGAATTTCAATCTGAAAATTTCAAACTTTTCCTATGTCTCCCAAAATAAATACAGCAAAATGGAAAGAACACTGGCACTAAAAACTGAGAYCTCCAAAAGTTAAGACTAAGCAGAAAACTACATCTTCAGGATATGTCAGTAGCTGAAAATTAAAATTAAATTCATTCAGATCTGTGATAAGTTACAGGTTTTGTCTTCTTTCTAGCATGTCAAGAGAATAACCATGGGAAGATGTAACCATTAATTGCTTAATGTCTCGTGATGCAGAAATTATTGAATTGCAATTTTTGTATTCTTTATATTTTTATATAGTTGCAAGACTTGGAAATAGCAAATTAATGTTTACAGAATCAACAGCAAGTGGATTATGCAGGGGGAATAAAGAGTGGTAAAGGAGTTTTTCTACTCTCGGGCAAAAACTTGCTCTTACCTGCACTATTTGGACTGTAGCTAAATGTAGGGTTTTTGGATGGTGTTCATCACAGGGGTGCTTTCATGTGCATATCTGGGCATAATCCCTCTTGCCTCTCTTAGATGTCTAAAAAATTGATACTGAAGTCCAGGCTAGTAAACCTAGCCCTGTTGTGTAGGAGAAGGTAAGGCATAGGCATGTCCAGAGGGCAGTTCATCCGTCTACCCTTAGATAAGACGGATTGCTTTCTGGAGATGCTCAGTTCTCTAAGGAGAGCCTAAGATGAGCTTTCTTGTGACTCTAAGGAGAGCTCCTCCACTAAGATCAGGACTGACACCCACCGACCACCGTCTCATAGGTCACCGGACAGTGTTAAAACAGTAATGGCTTTTTGGTCCCTGATGACCCAAATCAAAGTGAAACTTTGTGACCTGGAGGTGAAAGCCTCCATATTCCAATTACTTTCTCCTGATCCATCCAAGTGAATTCCCTGCAGTGATGATCTCTGACATCTGTCAAGCAACAAAGATATATCAATAACCAAAGCACAGCTCTCTCTATCCCCTGGTAAAGCTACTGGGTTTTTTTTCTCTCTYTTTTGCTTTTTTTTTTCTCCAAAAGTGCAGCCACAGAGCCTTTTCCTTTAATAAAATACTTCTGCAGTCCAGTCACATTATTTCYGGGATCTTTTACTTGTGATTCCAATTGTGCATTCTACAGATGATTCATAAGGAAAACCTGCATATTTATTCAGCCAGCTAGTGGCTGGAGGGCAGGGGTTTTAGGCAAGCAGGGAATTTTGTGTGGAARTCAATTCTTTGTGGAAGTCAGTATATTACGAATGTCCATGCAACCAAAATTCCGGAGAGAAATTACCTCTCTGAGCATGCCAGATACCTGGAGGTATGCATCGCAAGTCAGTATAATAAAGTGGCTGACGTTTTAAGTGTCTCTCAACTGTACAACAAGGCTAATGTAAATATTTCATGAACTCCTTTAGATGACCAGGGCTCACAGTGCTGACCTTTAAGATGACATTAAAGCTCTCTTTCTCCCCACCGGGTAGACGTGCCTCAATTTCAGAACCTGGCAGGATGCAAGGAGTTTCTCCAATGGGCCAAATTTACCACACGTTCGCTTTGCAGAAGATTTTTTAAAAAGATCATGGTGGGAATTAAATGGTGAGAAAAAATGGATGTTAAACCACCCCCTTTTGGTGCTGTGGAGAGTGGGTGGGTTGGGTGATACTGGGAAAGGAAAATGGATTTACTTATCAACTGCACGACCATCAGTAACACTTCTGGCATGGAAGCATGAGTCATTCGCTAGCCTGTTCACCCTGTTTAGCTGTTCCCCAGTCCTTGAACCCATGGCAGGACAGTGAGGCTGCTTGTTGGACTTCATAATTCCAGTTCATATGTTATTGTGGATGATTGCTTCATGTTGGCACTGGGATTTAAGGACATTGTTYGCTCTTGAATAAGAATTTATTGCAAGAAGTCCATTGCCCTTTGGGTTCAAGAAAAAACAAAAGGGGAAGACAGGAAACTACGGCTTCTTTTGGCTAAAGACAAAAGTAAAAGCAGACACCCAGAATATGCTCCTCAGTGACAAAACAGGAGTGTCAAAGAGGGACATCTTCATGTCCACATGCTGATTCTTCCCATCTGAATGCGAAGAAACCAGCTTTCTGATGAAATTACCTTATGACATTATAAAGTGACAACCAGGGCTTCTCTGCTTAATTTTTTTAAAAAATTATCCTTGTTATAATCATTTGCAACTTATATTTTATTAGTATAAAATTTCATCTAATATTATGATTCACAAATGCAGTTAAGAGCTTAAATCAAATGATCAAATGGAAACCAGTGAGAACCGAGTGCCCTAATGCCTTTGTAGGGTTAGGTCCGAGTGAACGCTATGTCTCCATACTCTCACACTTTAGGTGACCAATGATTTTCAAGGAAATTTAACTTTTGCAATCACCAATGCAAATTTAGGCTCCAAAGTAAATTGAGTAGTCACAAAAATATTATCGCAGGGATCACCGCGAAAAGCTTAACCCACTGAGCACAAAAGATATAAAACCATCTGAACACAGGGCTCTCTGTCTAGCTTAGCTGTAGTCCTTGCCTTAAAGATTTTAGACTGAAAGTTTAAAATCAGAAGCATAAAGATGATAATCTGGAAAAAAGAAAAAAGAAAAACTAACTCTCAAATCTAGAGCAGAAATTTTCTGTTCCATTCATGATTTAGAAACCAGACAAYGGGAAGATAAGTCTTGCCCATTACRTTCTTTGAACCTCCACATTCATTAATATTTTAAATAGTCAAAAGCAAAAATACAGTTCTTGAGATATTTTGATCAGAAAAAATAAAAGGTGCCTAAATTGTGTAACTTCAGGGTGCTGGCACTGGACCAGCTTTTCCTGAATTTATTGAGTTATTAYCATACTAAGGAAGAATCCAGACAATGAAACTAAGAACAAATTAGCACTTTTTTTTGGAAACAGTGTGGGTCTTTCTCCTAAYATCTATGTCCCTCCATGTCTTCTGCTAAACACTACTTGGTATYGTAGGACAGGAACTACAGCTAATAATAATATTTAGCGAGTCAACTTTTTATTTATTTYTCTTACAGTCAACTCTGCTGCTGCTGCAGTGCCTCAAGTAGCCCCCTGAGAGAGGCTGCTGATAATGAGGTTTATCAGGAACTCTTCAAGGGCCATCTGCTACTCTGCCTTGAGTAACGCATCTTTGGAGAGCAGACTTAACCCTGACGTTCAGGTACGCTGCCACAGATGCAGCTTTGGGCAAATCTACAATGACACACGAACTGCGAGAGCTAAACAAATGTGCTGAAAACCAACCATAGTCAGTTCACATGTACCCAACAAATAATTGCAATAACCCTTTCAAAAAGCTGAGCTGCRGGTGATCTGCAGGGTAAGTCAACGAATGATACTACAAAACTCTGCACTTAATGGAGCAGAATACATGTGATTCTGCCTAGTAGTATTTTTTTTAACAATATTTGATGGTCTTAAAAATGATAGATAGGCCCTTCAGGGAGGTACAGAAAAGTCCTCTCCTTCTTCCTAAGTGATGTTGTCTCCAGAATAACATAGGAAATGTGCAGGTCTCTTTTTCACCTTCAAATTTAGGTGCAATTCTTCCCTCATGGAATAGAAGCTCAGGRGACGGTTAGGTCTTCACATACACTTAGCAATTGGTTTGATTTCTGTGGGTTAATAATAGAACAGGTCAGGATTTTTTTTTCTTTATGAAAATGTACATTTGTTACAATTGAAAGTGTGGTAAGAAAGTTGAATTTCAATGAATTTCCAGACTTGAAATAGTTGGGAAGGAAAAATGGTTTGAAATCACTGAAAATGATATTTCACTTCACTCCAGTAAAGTACAATTTTCAGTAACAATAAATTTGCTTATAAAAATTATTTATTTTGTAATGTGCGCTTGTTTTAGTGTCCGTCAAAAACAGTTTTGATAGCTCAGCCAAGAAGCAAATGTTGTGCATATAAGCTCCAAAAGAAATGAAGGTCCATATCTTTCTGATACCTTACACTGGAAAGGATATCTTATGTTTTACACCCAAACTTCTTACCTCTATGTGGTTGGCAGGAGCCCTGATGTACATCCCTGCTGGTGACAGTGTTTCAAGGTTGGATAAACCATCTGTTCCAGAAAGTCCAATCCATATATTTTTACTAACTCTGTTCCCCTTTTCCAGTCCTTCACCTTAAAAAAAAAAAAAAAAAAAAGGGAGTTGGAAACCCTCTATTATGCAAACTGCACAACTTGCCAGGTTCCACCCTGCTCACTGCGCTGGCCTGTTCCATCTGAGAAGATGCTTTGCTTTGCTGTCCCTGTATATCATTGAAGCAGACTCAGTAAATGTGCTTAACACAAAGCAGAAGACTGCTGGGGCATGGTCAAAGACAGCTGTAGCCGAATGTAGTGATGAGTAGCATGGAAAGAGGAATACTACGCACACCTGCAATATCACAAGGCTACAAGCAAGATCTGAACAATGTTGTAATACAGCAGAAGAAAAGTCTCTGACACAAAGAACTTGCAATCTAATGAGTAGAATTAAATAAAACAGTCAAGAAAATGAATACTGTAATATACATTCTACAACAGGGCAATAGAGATCATGACTCTGCAATTCAACGTGCAAAAGGCTATCAGGTCTTATACATAAATATAGCAGCAGATACACTCTATCCCAGGTTTATGGAGAAAACACATAAAAGGAATATTAGAAAACACATTTTAGAGTTGGGAAAAAAGAGATTCAGTATGAGAAAGTGGCCTACCTGTGGACAAATGGGCATGCTTCTGGCAATGCTAGGATTCAATGTCTTATCCCTTGTGTCTCCATCTCCTGTCCCACATATATTGTTCATAGATGTTCACAGAATGGTAAGGTTGGAAGGGACCTCTGGAGATCATCTAGTCCAACCCTCAGCATAGCCCCATATGGGGATTGAACCCATGAYCTTGGCATTAGCAGCACCATGCTCTAAGCAACTGAGCTAAACCTGCCCCCAAACATAAGAAGAATTCCAAAAAGATTTTAAAATATCTGGTGCAGCTCTGCACCAAGGCACTTCCCCACACACACTCTAAGCAATGAAGCATCAGAAGAAAAAGGAAAACTCCGACGGACCTAGTGATCACAATTCAGACATGGGGTCCCCCAGATCGAGTTGCAATACTGAGTTAGAAAATGAAGAAAGATCATTTTAACCTCTGYCCTAAAGATATGTGCCCCCCAGGGGCAAAAACTGGCCAGAGAAGAGAAGCTTGGACAAGGGACAGGCTCCAATTAGCCGTAATGTATGTCCCCACTCTGGCGTTGTGTGTGCAGAGCACAAAGCAGGTCATCTCTGCTTAGCCCACACCTGCTGTGAATAAAATCTATTTACTTGTTCTTATTGAACATAAATGACTACCTTCAACTATAGAGGCTCCAGCTCTACCCCAGATACAGATCCCTTTCCTAGACATGACCATCCCAAATATTAGTCACATAGAAATAGGCTTACAGGAAAACATGCCTACTTTGGGTTTGGGAAGAGGAGTAATTGTTTTTAGCCTTCCCCATAATCTTTTCAGACTTTCTCCATTTTTGGAACAAAATCCATTTAGGAAATATTTCCTTTTCAGACTGTATTTACTACAAACAACGCAACTATCAGACCATAAGCAGGGTCCTAAAGCAGTCTTTTCTATGGTCATATAGGTTTGAGAGGAGGCATAAAAAGTCGTGGCTTCCAAGATGAGACCTTGTGTGTGAATTAATTTTAAGCCCAGAGCAACTTTTTATGACTGTCTTGCAAAACCCCTGAAAATAAGGGTTTTAGATGAAAACACTAAGGGAGTCCAACTCTAGAGTCACAAATAGCCAGCTATAATAAATATGCCTTCACAGGTAACAAAATGATATATAAATTCATCTATCAGACCCTCTGGAGTTGCTGACAGTGAAGCCATTAAAGATATCTTGGGGAAAAGGTGTATTCAGGCTGAAACCTCAGAGGAAACATCCAGCTCAGCCCAGAGTCCTTTATGTCAGACACATGTCCTAGCACGAGTGAGCGAAGGCATTCCGGGAGGATGGAGATCTTGTTCTGCTTCCTCACTGCCACAGAGGTCTCGTGTAATCACCTTGGGCAGGACCTTGCATCTCTCTCGGCCACTTCTCTTCATCTGCAAGGCGTGTACAGTCACTCTGCTTTTATAGGTCCCCTCTGTTTAAATTGTAATCTATCACATCTTATTATGTGTCTATACAGGATCTARCATAGGGCCTCTCAGTGTGCATCAAACTGCAGGATCAGGGCTGAAGGTCTGCGGGTTTTTTGAGCTTAAAATTGGTCATTTTCATTCCACCTCTGATGGAAAATAAAAATAAAGCTATATCTTTAGGTATTCAGGCAATGTGAGATCCCAGTAAAAGATGCTACAAGTCAGTCTCCTGATGGTTAGTTAGGAGAAATATTTTGTTGTTTAACATTTTTGTTGCTCCAGGCTCCAATTTATTTAAGTACTAAATCCTYTGCTTAACTTTTAACACATGCTTTAACTCCATTATCAGCAATGACAAATGACTGAAGTTAAAGGTAGGTATGTTCTTAAATGCCTCACTGCACTGGAGTCTTAAACGTTACATAATGGTGCTCTTCTACAGACAGATAAATCAACTCTCTAAAAAACAGAAGAACTAAATCAAGTGAAGACTGACCAGAAGAAACAAGCAATGTGTGGTCAAAGGGAGATAGCTGCTAAAAGTGTTGCATGARGAAGCCTGYGAGCTTTATTCCAGATTCACTAACACTAGAAAATGTGGAAGATGTGATYTAAGCCATCAGGCTGCACCTACTATTCTTTCCTCCAGAGAGACATTTTCTTGCAAACAGCAATCAGCATATTTTTCTGTACATGGTGGACAGATACTTTCCTGCTTCACTTACCCATTAGAAGCCCATGACCTGAAATGTTACTGAAAACATTACTGTCCACTGTAAAGTTTGAAATCCCAGTCAGACGGAGTCCTTGACTGAAGGAGTCCAAAACGCAGCAGCCACGTATGTAAGAGCCTGTGAAGAAATGAGTAGCGTGAGCAAAAGGCAAGTTTGGGACAATTTCACATTAGCTCTTCACCCTCTGATGCTGTGTAATTAATCTGTTCTGTTCCCACGAGGTTGCCTGGTTCCAGCTGCTGATTCTTACTCATCTTTGCAGATCTTTGCCAACAGCTGGGCATTGGCAAAGGGGAAGGTATAGGTGTGGGTTAGCCAGCGTAAAAAGTCCCATCCAGTATCCTCAAAACATTAATCTGGCCCACAACCTTCCCAAATCACCACCACTTCTCAGAGTCCTCATCGGCACTTCCACAGAGGTGAATTTTGCACTTATTAATAAAAAAGTCAGAACAAGTTAATTAGTTCCTTAATTTTTAGGTGACAGAATTAAATTTTGGCATATGCTGCTGAACAGCCCTGAGCCAGCTCTGGGCTCTCTCGCAATATTTTAGTAYTTCATTTCCAGAGCTAGAAGTAACAAACTAACTTAGGAAGCATGGCATGAAAAACGAAATATTGCATGAGGAAGAAGCTATCCAGAGATATAAAGAAACTTAAGAGAGTTAAAGCTCTCCTTCAAGTTTCACTTTAGTTTAGACTCCAGTGAGGATTTCTTATTCTTACCAACCCAATTTTTAGTGGTGCCCTGAACCTAAGCCGAGCACACTGTCAAGATCTGCCCCGGTTTTGAGCAGGAGAAGGTGGACATGTGAGATCATTTAAGCCTAGCTCCAGTGCAGCCATCTCACCTGCCATCTGCGCATTGCCAGCGATGGTCAGGGCGCTGCAGTGCTGCTGAAACGCTTGGCCCAYGTGCCGGAACTGGACTCCCTCCACCCAAAGGTGACTCTCCTCTCCTCGGAAGGCCTCCACAGCCACGATGGCCCCCAGATCCCGAGATCCCAGCTTCTTCTCACTTCTCTGGTACAGACACTTGGATCTGCCTGGAATACAATCCAAAGAAAGCTGTCAGCATCGCTTCTCCATAAAGACCATGCTATGTGCAAAGGCCCCCAAACCATGTCACAGGACCTGCTACACTGAGCTAGTTTCTCTCATCCAGTATCACCTTTTCTAGCAGCAATCATAAGCTCATGCCTAGAGACAGATAGCCACAGGCAAGCGTATTTGATACTCCCTTTAAGTGCCTTTGCAGTTTCTTCCCTAAGAGTCAGCTGGACTTTTTTTAGGACAACATATATTAAAATCAGCAGGAAGCCATGGTAGTTTCATGCTTTGGGAAGTTGCCTGTGTTCAATTTTAAATAGACCAGTGCATGGGTAAGATGGATTTGACATCGATTTACCTTGGGTGAGGTTCTTGAAAAGGTGATTGGGCATGGATTTACTGAACTAAGTTGAAATGAGAACATTTTGAAAATACCCTACAAACTCTAGCTTTTCCTGTTGCYGCTGCAGATGGGTAAGAAACCACCACTACTCACAATGTGAAGACAGGGGGAGTAAGTCATAGGGCTGTGGAAGGAATCGATATTCCTGAAAAGTGCCCTTCCATGGGTCTGTGCTTCAGGTATTTTGGCACAAGGAGATTCAGACTACAAACGTGCAGCTTTGGCCTGTTCTTTGGATGAGAGAATTTCAAATTCTAACATTGACTGTTAGTCTCAACAACATTCATTTTTTCTTTTAAGAAAAGTAAATTATCAACAAAAACACTGCCCACTCATCATCTGGTGACTTTTCTGAGAAATCCTCTTTAACGCAAATAAAAACCTCAGTTAGCCCATTTCAGAGACTATATTTATGAGTTCCACAAAAAAAAAAAAAGTACTATAAATTCATGGGTAATATAAGCATCTGGTTGCTGGATTTCAAAGGAAGGCTTGTGCCACAGTCTTAAAGCCAAAGGCATTTTATTTTTAAACAAAATCATAATACCTGGWTAGCCAGAAAACCTAACTCTCCACAAATTATAATCACTGCATTTGATTCCATTTCTTCATCAGCTGGCATAAATCAGGAATCCTTCCACCAAACCATGGTACTTCACACAGGTAAGACCAAAGGAGAACTGAGATGTCTATTATTGTTTCACTAGTGTTACTGAATGCTACAAGAAGATATCACTTGATTTTTTTTTGTTTGTTTATTTTTTTGCTGGGATCGCTAGACACTAAACAACATCTCAATATTTTACCAGAATACAGAAAGCAGGCTGTTTTATTTTTCTTTCTTCTTAAAGTGACTAAATAATAAACACAATTAAAAATTTAATATAATATGTACACTGAAACATGTTTTCAGAAGATACTTTCTCTTCTACACCCTGAGGCTCATGCAAAACTAAAGGGTCTGTCCCAAGATGGCTTGAAACAACAATGTGAAAATAATACATCCGAGATATTACAAGGGAATTCAGTTCAGCTCCTGAGACTTCATACTTCAATGTCAAACAATGTCTGGAAAGATAAATTTGCTTTCCTGGTGCTGTTACATTTCAAAGTTATCCTATTAAGAAATATTCCTAATACACAGTGATACTATAATGTGATTTTAATGGAGCAATAATGTCTTTATTCATTTCTTTCTCAATACGTTTCTGTCAGGAAAGACCTCACCTCCTGAAACACCTGCTTTCGCACACTGTCTGAGGTGGGACATCCTCTCCCCGGTGACGTTTCCTTCAACYACAACTCTTCTGCTAATCAGTGCCACCACAGCACTCAAAGGCAGGCCTTGGCCATTCACCCGTTCCTCTCCAACATCGTGAGAATACCTAGGAAAAGACACCAAAAAAAAAAAGAAAGGGGGGCAAAAAAAATCTGCACTTGACAGATGGCAGGAACTCTCAGCTTAGGTATGACCTCAGCCACTGGAATTCMGAGCTGCTTCTGAAATTACTTGATATTTTCAGGAGGTTGCAGGGGGCTCTGAGCATCTCTGCTAGCTTTGAGCTCCTGAGGTGGCTGGGGATGGGAAAAGACTGGGTGAGAAGTTTTCCAATTAGTTCAGCATGAGCAGTTCTAGCACACAGGTTGAATTTATCTGTTTTCCCAGCGAGCCTAAAATTCACATCTGGTTCTCAGTATAACCAAGCAGGTTACACAAATCTTCTGAAAAACACGGACAWGTTCTGCGGGAACCTAGGGCACAATGTGTGCTTTCCGCCTTTGAGTTTTAGAGAGCTGTATCCTGGAGCCAGGCCTCTTCTTACCTTTTGCAGTGGCATACCAATCTGTCTCTGTGTGTCAGCTAGATATACTTGTCCTGGCTGCAGTTTGTTTTCATCTTTTCGCCTCATCAGTTCACAAAACCTCCTCATATTATGTATGTTTTCACTGTAATATTTCAATATTTGAATTTCTTTCACCTTCCCACAACATATTTCAGTGAAAATGTCAGTATTTTCTTCTTCAAGTGAAAAGTATTTTTATTATTTTTATTTGAAAATGGTATTATTGTTCTTCATTGGCATTGCAGTTAAGCTGCCTTCTTTCCAGACCTCCCAAATATTGCAACACTGGGGCTTCTTGCTATGGTGATAAAAGGTATAGTTTGACCAAGATCTTAATGCATAGGAGATGATGAGAATGTAATGCAGCCAAATTACTGCTCACTGGAAGCAGGAGAGCAATGTTTCCAAATTGAAGTAATTTGCTTTGAGTTTTCTGTTAATCAACCCCCCAAAATCAACCAAGAATGGAAGAAAATATTTCTTTTTACAGAAATCAGACACTTTTTGTGAAAAAGTCAAGAAAATAAACATGCAGGAAAATTGTTAGTCAACCTTATGCCAAAGCCACTGTACTATACCGGCCATTAGTGTTTTCTGCTTCAAAGTTTCCAAGTTCATGGTTAAGATACGGGATAGTCAGAAGCATTTAGGATTGAATTTCCACTGGCTTTAGGGGAAGTGAGGAAACTAAATATCTCTGAGCACCTTTGTTAAAGGAATTTATATAGTTATTTCTTCCCACAGTGAACTGCAATTCCTAACCTTCACCCAAAGGTTAGACTAACTTAGCTCTTGGCTACAGAAGTCCCCTGAAAGGGTACCTGAGCGGTGACGAAAGGTAAAGTTCAGTGCTGTTCACAGATTCAATAACGGCCCTTTCCGCCTGCCACGGTGCATCACCAAGGCCCGTCCCTCCCACGACGATTTCATTGCCGGGTTGCCAGTCAACAGGTTCCTGCAGCACTAATCGAGTGTCGTTAACACGAGCTGATGATTTCAAGTGTGTGAAAGCTACTTTTGGCATCCAGCCTAAAAAAATAAGAAGGCGTTACAAAAAAAAAAATACACATCAACCAACATAAAAAAAAAAGATCTATAAGATTAGAAAACACTGCCTCACTTGGACCTGCCCACGGTCATTCATTTCTTGCTGATATTAGGTAGAAGAGATGGAATTAATGCTGAAAAAGAGGATTTGTGCACATCTACCTGGACAAGAAATGCAATGCTTTCCAAGCAACAACATCTTTATTGGCCCAAAAGAGCTTAAAAAAAACAGGCGGGAAAGAAGTTTGCTCAAAACGCTGTGGAAGCTGAGGTTGTTTCAATCCACCCAACTGACTTCCCTCGATGAGAAGCACCCACTCCATAAGCATCCTCTACAACTAGCAGAGAAAACCACTCTCTGCAGGGACCATCATTCTCCACTGAGAGTAAAAGGCACTTGCAATCACCAGACTCCCCAGTCAAGTCTCCAAAATGAGGTGGGATTAGTCTAGGCCTACAAGTCACTTGCATTCATAAAAAATCCCCTTTTCTATCAGTAATTTTTCAATAACATAGGAAAAGACAAATATCATCAGTTTCAAAAAATTTCAAGACTGACTACAGATTTCTCAGCTAGGAAAATTAAGAGAAAATTAGGAGATCGTGAGATCTCCTCACTACAGGAGGAGATCATTTCCTAAAATCTTGGCTTAAGTGGCCTACTTGTTCATGCAACACAACCAGCGAGCTGCAAAATCAAACACAAGACAAAACTGGTTAGTGTGCAAGCAGCCTATTTTCAAACAGAAAATAAACAAGAAATGACCAGAAAATAAAGAAACAAATAAATATATGAATAGAATAGAATAGAATAGAATAGAATAGAATAGAATAGAATAGAATAAAAACCTTGAAATGAATACAGAAATAATACAGGATAAAAATGAGTTTAGCGAGCAAATGAAACACTCATCAGTTTAGCACCATGTGATCATTACTCAGATTTCAGGCATGTATGGTGCAGACTGGACATCTGATTGGGTCTGCAAAAGATTATATGAGGATGGAAACAGGATTCTGCAGATGCCTAGAAGAGTATCTCAACTTGTTTCCAGAGCTGGGTACACAGAGACCTGCATGGAAAAAGACTCTTCCATAGGTGATGTTTCTCAAGGAGTCTCTCCTGGGTGCAGCTGAGTAGAGGAAAGCAAAATCTGGAGATCTCAAGGAAAAGTATGATAATACCTAGCAAAAAATAGTTGGACTTCATTTCTTTCCAAATAAAAGGCTATTTATTGGTTAGAAAGTGATTTCCCAGCTCTGAAGAGTATTTTGTCACTTTTATAAAATCTTAAAAATTATTCAACATATTGTTTTAAAAAATCATTTGTGAGGTGGTTAAAAAAAAATTTCATTTTTTCCTCATCAATATTCCTTTTAAAATTAATGTAAGAAGACATACCAAAAAATCCAATATCTTTTYCTTTTTCTTTTTTTTAATAAAGCAAATGTTTCACTTGCAAAGAATTCTGTTCAGCCTTTTTCATCTAAAAGCTGAAATAGCATCATATGCAGTTTAAAATATTGTAACTTTGGGGATTTTTTTCCATAAAAGTTAAATCTTAGCATGCACTGCTGAAACATATTCTTGAGAAGGCTTTARACTGCCTCAGATAGATCTGAAAATGTATTTTCAACCTTTAGGTTCAGTTGCAGCCACATTACATCCCTGGAGTTGGGGGTGAGTTACATGTTTAGCCAGCAGTGTGAATACATGATTCACCATGCGCTACTCTTTTTGAGGTCCTGCCAGCTCGGACTGTGAGGGAGTTGCACACACCATTAGTAAGATCACAGCATTGTCCTATGGGTTGTATTTGATAGGAAAGTCCTCAGGATGTCGTCCATCCTCAGCACCCCCRTGCTGCCCACAAGCAGTGAACAGAAGAACGGGTCTTTCAAAGCTATCTGTGAACACAGTGCCACCCAGAAGAAAGGACAGGAAAGTTTTAGAGTGCCCAGAGCTAAGCCATGACCTGTTTTCACCTTTTCCAGGAGCACAGGGTGAAGAAGAGCTTCCTGCACCTGCAGCCTTAGCCTGCGCTGSAAGGCAATACAGAAGTCACAGCCTCGGTTCCCAAATCCCCTCCTGTGGACACACTACCAAGTCTGCACGCAGCAGTAATGGAGCATCTTGCTATTTCTCCCTCCCTTCTTTGCATAATGAAGTTTGCTTTAACTCCTTACATTTCCTTTTCCTTAGCAGGCTTTGGAACAGATCRATCCAGTGAGATTCAACGCCCTGCRCCCCACCAGGGGAGAGCAYGKGCCTTACGCACCCTCCTTCAGCGCATTTTTCCTTCACTTCTTTGCAGTAGATCATAATTTACCTTTATGCCTCAGCGAGTTACTGTCCTCCCTAGCAGTACTATAGAAATTTAATAATACCAGAAATCACTAAGGRTAGAAGTTGCATCCAATAAATCATCTTTAAATTATATTAAGCAAGCTTCTCTCCCCATTTCCTGTTCTGTTTTCTGGGTTCTTACAGCCCAATGTCCCATTTCTTCCCTCCTTAACGTGGGAACAAATAAGGTGTAGCACCTACAAGTTAATGAATTCCCACCAGAATGAAAGCATCTAGCCTTTGTACCTTTCTGTTTAAAAGCCTTTTTTTACTGGACTAATCCTTAATCCTAATGTACCAAGAAGGAGGAATGGACTCTTAGGAGGCTTGCCATCYTTTTTGTCAGCACCCTACAACTTTGGCAGCATGAAGGGAATGCAAGTTGCCAACACCCAAAGAATAACACACTTTGTCCCCTCTGCACAAAGGGCAGGGTCTTCTGAATATCCCTCTTCGTCAGCCAGCTCAAAAAAAAAAAAAATCTCTTGCTATCTGCCTATGCACATTCTCCTACTAGCAGAGTGGTCATTGTCATTATTCATTTACTCACTTTTATTGAGTGAAGCTTGTGAATTTTTAGTACTCACATAAAAGCAAATGACTGATAGTAGTCAACTGCATGTTGAGCAGTATATATATATTTTCCAGCACCAGCCTTTAGATAGTAGCAATTCTTGTGTATGYGTGTGTGCGTATATATGTGTGCACCCGTGTCCTGCCACACAACTGCCTCCCGTTATGTATACATCACATAYACACACTACAGCAACCATTTTATTAACTATAATTTATAATATTAGATGCAGAAGTTGGAGAACAAGTTTAAACACCTTGAGAGACAGCTTGAAAAACAGCACAACACCCACCAAGCCCCTTAGTCACGGCCACCACTGGTGTCTRTAGCTGACTTGACTTAGTTTGGGCACTGTGGGTGGATTTCAAGTGCCTAACACATCGTTTTTAGATGTTGGATTGGCCTTTAGCTGCTTTTTCAGAAAGACAKGGGTCTGATATGGGTCTCATGTCTTTACTGCCAGACCTATATAGATACCTGAAATCACACTTTATAGTAACATTAGCTAATTAAATCAGACCCTGATTGTGCTTGGTATCCACTGATTTTCTCATTTCTTAGCCAAAAGCCAGGCAAAAGATATCACCTTCTGATCTCAGGGATTTTTAGTGACAGGTCTACAGCAACATGCCAGTGTAAACACTTTGAATGCATCAAGGAATTTAGGAATCTGCTTAAGTCCAAATGGTGACTATGGGCCTGTTTCAGTCAGGACATCTTCTAATTCAACCCTAATGTGAGTAGAATTGTCCCCATCTGCATCTGGTCCCCCACACSTTACACACCTCCTTAAACTCGCAGGGATCTTGAAAACACACAGCAGTCACTAGTCACTGCAGACAGCCAGATCAAATTGCTYCTGCTTCTTGAAGAAATTCCTAGGCTCCTGCTCACCTCCCAGTGGCTGACTGACTAGGGTACACCACTTTCCATAGATATCTCTACACCCAGCTTTTAGATGTGGAGATGAAATACGCTGATGAAAATCACAGGASGGAATGGTCTCCAGCAGGGAGACAACCCTTGTTTACCAAATGTCCTTTAAAAAACCAACGGGGCTCTCAATAAAGATCACRAATGGGCAAAGAGGATTCCCTAGAGATGGTGAACACCCTTGTATCTGCAGTCAGTCTGCAGGGCCCACTCTCCAGCAGGCTGGAGCCATCCTTCATGTTTCCCTTCAAAAACAAACCCCACTTCAGATAAAACCTACAGGGTTCAGAAAATAACCTTAGTGATTGAAGCTGGGCTGTGCAACAGGTAAATAAATGACTTGTTTGAGAGTAGAAGGTTTAAAWCACCAACAGCTGCAGTATATTTAAATTATTTCTTCCCCCAAAAAGTACTGCAAGCAGAAACACTCAAAAGTGCTAAAAAATAGATGAATCTGTATAACTCCTTAATTATTGAACTCATTTTTAATAATTAACTGAGCTCAAATTGGAAAAACACATCCTGAGATCTAAAGCAGGAATGCCTTCATGTTAAAGGGACAGAACAGATCCTTCAGACTCAAAACGCAATTGCAAGCAAAGCAGGAATGGAACATTTTACTAAGCGACTTGACAAAGCCATACTTAAATACTGAATAGAGCAGAACTGATTTATCAATTGGCAACCTAGAAATAAATGTGACTTGAAAGCAGATTCTGAAGTGAATTAATCACAGACCRTAACATAAGGAACAATTTGCCCCGGGACTGGCTCAACACCAATATTTCTGGGTTTGGCAAGTCACTTCACTGTATCAAAATTTCTTTCCTCTATCTACATGAAAGGAATAAATCCATTTTACCTCCCTGCTTCAMTAAGAAAGGATAAGTCCTGCGAGTGCTAATGATATTGAACTCAACACCTTATGAGTGAGCCCTGTTGGAAGCATGATGCAAACATGAAGTCTAGCATGTCATGAATAAGGTAATTCTGAGGTCCATAAAGTCATTTTCATTTTCTGTGTCAACTATACAGGAAGAAAAACAGTATTAATTCACTRTCTTATAGCCCCCACCTCAAAACATTTTATAAATCCATCTAGGACACCACACRACATCCACGACATCATCAACTAATTTCACTTCATCCTAAGTGGTTAATCCAGACAGGAATTGACCTGTACAGAAAYTTCTCAGATTTACATCCAGACTCAGCAATCTCCACAGGATATACTTGTTTCTAGGCTTACAGGTAAATCTGTCTACAGCAGGCAAAGTGAAATGAGATGGGGGTTTTCAGCTTTTTAGATCCAGGATGCAGACTGCTGTCGCTGCTTCACAGTTTAGTAAAACAAACCATAAAAATAAAAATGTAAAAGCTTTCTTAAGTTAAAAGGAATAGAACGTGTCTGAAAATCTTCTCCAGAAAGCCTCCCAGGTCAGGATCGCACTCGGTTGTGCTGTTATAGCCGGATCTTAGAGTCCTGGATCCTTAAACTAGAAACACAGAGAAATTGTCACGAACTTGGATTTGATGAAAGTTTTTTTCCTAAATGTTCACGCTGCCTTATCTATAATAGTAATTAGTCAAGCTATTGGCCCAAAAGGAGAACGGAATCAGAAAATAAAGAATGAAAACCACTCTCCTGAATTTTATTATATGTTTAAAAAGAGCCACCTGACCAGCGAGCCCTCAGTGACTCGTTCACCAACACACACTGCGCAGGGSTGTTTCTGGCTCACTTTTGCTCCCTCTTAATTCCAGTCCTCAGTCTATTCCCTCGGCATTTGCACAAAGTTTCTAGCTTGTTTTGCAACAAGAGGAGTCTAGATTCTTTTCCTGCTGCACAACTCCTACAGGCAGGGATCGTCTCGGCTCGGAAAGTGGGAGAGCTCCTTCCACCCCCACATAGTCCTGCCGGCCAAACTGCTGTGTGTGGGCAGCTCCCGGGGAAATGCAGGCAGCTTTTCTACTACTTCCCTGCCACTGCCAGTGCAGAAAGCCTCTCGTTCATGCCCTGAAGTAAAACAGGAGGGCTCTTCTTGTTTATAACTGCTCATTAACCCTTAGGACTCTGGGGAGTTTATGAGTTTTGGACTGTTGCACGAGCAAACCTGCTGCAGCCTCAGTGCTGCACACTCCTGATTGCACTGGGTACCTTACACTGGATTTCGGCACAGATTTTTGGCTCAAACTGTAGATCATCTCATGTCCCTAGAATATGGATCCAATCCTGGCATCAAGCACAAGCTTTATGCAAGTAATGGGGCACGCTGGGCAAGTAAGCTGGGACCTACACTGTCCCTCACGCAAACCTGAGTAGATTCCTCTGCCCCAGGCTGTCACATATCATCACCCTCATGGCACTATCATCTGCTTGGCTCTAGGCAGAGAAACACAGGTCCTTTAGAGAAGATCCAATGTGATGTACCACAAGGGCAGGGGGGTTGGGACACAGGTCTGGGCTTGGGCTACTACTGCAACATGAGGACCTACCACCTTACCCAAGAGGTACTGCCATCCGAGCAACATGAGGGAACAGAGCTAGGTCAGGGCTCAGCTTTTTAATACCAGCTTCTAACCTGCTCTGATGCTCACCCATCTGCAGCCCAGTGTAGACACAACTTTAGCACCGCTCTGGCTTACTCCTCTTCTGTAAAAGAGGGATAATACTTCTCCTGATATGGTTTCTCGAGGATGAAATCCAAGTCTACAGCTAGCCAGAAGATGTGATGTCACTCCAAATTTTCATGAAAGCCAATTCTTCAATGCTTTCCACAAAACAAAAATTCCTCAAAAAATCTTCAATTCAATTCAGTTCCATTTCTGAACCATTAAAACTTTTTTTCCCCCTTTTTCCTAGAGTCACTTTGGGGTTTTGATTTTCTTTCTGTAAAAGCATTTCATTTCACTATATTGCTATGAAACAGATGATATAATATTAAAACTAATACCATGAAAGCCCAAATGAAAGCAATATGATAGAATTATACACCTTTACCTTCTCCCAGCGGGAGGAGGGGGGGAAAGAAAAAGAAATAAAAATCAGATATTATCAAATGAGAGGGCAAATTAAATCATTTTGATATTCTAAATATCAGCTTAGATATTTAGCTTAAATATCTTTTAATTTCAGCTTATTTCAGTTTAAATATTTTTGAACAGCACCCTCAAGTAAGTGAGGAGTATCTCACTGAGGATAGGAAGGGCTATATGATTAAACTGGTCTATAGAAACTCTTGTTGCTGCTCTTTCCCACTACAAACCACCATAAAAACAGTTCATTCCCTACATGCCATCCCATAGGTACAAGCACTTCCAAACAGTTTCTTTAATCCAAGCTTAAGCAGCTATTTTATTAAGTGAGATTGTTTCAGAAAGGATGGAAGAAGATTTCTCAGCTCTTTGCAGAAATGAGTGAGTCAGTGAGTCTGAAACACACACACACACACAAAGCACACTACATGCTTAAAAACAGCTCACACCCAAAGGTGCCAGGGAGGAAAACCTCTCTACACTGACACCAGGAACAGACGGCTTCCACCGCGGCAGCTAACTACGGTACGTTCTCATCGAGACTTGCACACAGCTGTTAACATTTTGCACTACTGCCAGTTAATCCACCGCGCGGCTGCTGAACGAGACGGGGAACGCGTGCCGCAGGAACGGGGACGCGGGGCGGCRTGGTCGTTTAGATGCTAAGATGGGTTCACTGCTTCCTCGGCGTGCGATGGAAGAGAATGAGCCACGTGGGCTCCGCCGCTGGCAGGGGAGAAGTCAGAGGAGGGAAACGGTTTGGGGAGAAGGAGGAGCGAAGATGGATCTCCACTTGGAGATCCCTGCCTGGCTTAGCCTGGAGCGCCGCCGCRGCTCAGATCTGGGAGCCCGCTGCTCTGCTTTGCAGACCCTGCACGCTTTCTCCCTTCCTCCCTCTGGGGGGGAGAAACTCAGGCTGAAATTTTTGTTGCTCATTTTTCTTCCTCTACCCAATATGCTAGTTGGGGTTGGAGCCAGAACAGGAAGGTATATTTCAATGTTATATTCAAAGTTTGAAGGTATATTTCAATGTTATATTCAAAGTTTGAAAGGAGGTAATTATTTTACTGCACAGAACAGGTTGCCCAGAGAGGCTGTGGAGTCTCTTTCTCTGGAGATCTTCAAGGCCCGCCTGGATGCAACCCTGTCTACCATGCTCTAGGTGACCCTGCTTGAGCAGGGAGGTTGGACTAGATGATCTCCAGAGGTCCCTTCCAACCTTATTGATTCTATGATTCTATGAAAGCCTTCACACTTGTGGCAGTATCTCACTGAGGATGGAGATGGGAAGGGCTATATGCTTAAACAGGCCTACAGAAACTCTTGTTGTTGCTCTTTCTCACTACAAAGCACCATGGAAAAAGTATATTGCCTGGGTGCTGTCCTACAGAAAGTTTCTCTTAGAAAGAATGGAAAACTATGAAAGACAAAGCAGCTTCCCCTGAATCCAGTTTTATGTTTTCCTCCCCCATCTCCTAAGAATTTAAAATCTAATCGTCATGCTATATTTGTGAATAAAAAAATATATGGTGAAAGAAAAGTAATTTCACGTTAGTTGCTCCATGGGAAGTGCCTAAGTGCAGTTTCTTACCCCCTATTAAATGTGACGGGGTTCAAGGTTTAGCTTAGCTGCCTGCGCAGGAGCCATCTGTCTTAATGCAACATGTTAAAGGTTTTGAAAGAAAAAAATATTATCACAGAAAGCAAAAAGCCTCCTGCAACCACCATGCAAAATAACTGACATTGAGCAAAAAACAGTGGAAGTGATCCCAGAAAGTGAAGCAGAGTTGAACTCATCATGTTACAAGGGTAAGCAAATCAATGATTTCAATTAGTGGGAAATAATATTTGTATTGGAGATAGGAACATTTCAGGAAGGTAATAGAGCACATCTTATCCGTAGCAGATCTCTGCACTCTATCTAGAAACTTTCCGCTATGGATTTTCCTTTCCCTGGGAACCTTTTATTTTTAAAATGTGAGCAAAGCAGAACAAATTCTCTCATGTTGTCTGTGAACTCAATCTCAAACTCAGCACAGATACATAACACTGCCTAATGAAGGAAAAACAAGRAGCATTTGATTAAATGTTTGATCTCCTGAAGAATGTGCAGGCTCTGTGAGATACAGTGCACTGCTCACAAACGTTTTGTGTTTCATTATTGATTGGAAGTGATTAAAATGAGTAATTGGTTCAATTGATTAAAAATATTTTCATTTGAGCCAACTCTGAAAATATATTAGATCACTTTGGTTTCAGGGAAGCTTGGGATTTAGTAAATGCCGAATTGCCTGTTATAATGTCATCTTCCACTGTCAGCATCCACTCGGAAGTATTGCAAGTGCAGGACATGCCCTGCAGCAGGGATGACTTTAGGGGTCTGAAATGACCACCACACCCTTTGTTTTAATGTTATTGATTAAAAATCAGTATAGTATTAAACTGAAATTCAGGACATTGTGTTTCTTTACCCAACCRCTTTCAGAGTCAGGACAAAGTGAATGCAACGCTTTTTTAAATCTAAAGTGCCTCTTCCACTCATATGTTATTAGTCAAAATGTAGGGAACRGTTTCATGTGCTCATGCCATGGTATCATCAGAGCATTGGTACTGACAAAGTTTCAACTAAACACACGGCAAAAATGCCGGTCTTTGGGACGAGGGACAGTCYGCTTCAAAAAAMCAAATGGAATAATGACCGCATGGTTACAAGACCGCTAAAAAACGGAACAGAATGGAAAAAGCCTTTAATATTTTTCCATCTGTGTTAATGAGAGCRTTGGGAYGATGAATCTAGCTGTGAACGCCTGCCACAAAGAAAGGGTCGGTGGCCTCCAGCAGCTCCGTTAGGTTGCTCCTGCACGCGGCCCCTTCTCCTCGCCTCGGCGCGGGCGAGACGCCGAGCCCGCGCTCGGCATCCGCAGGGCACCTCCGACTCCGTTTCCCTGGAAAGGACAAAGGCGCAAGAACAGCCAAGGCCACCGCRCTAAACTTCTCTCCAGAAAATTGTCAGGAGAGTTTCTCGGGGAATAAAGTGTGAACGGAGCTGGAGACAGTGATAAATTTCCCTTCTGCACAATCAATAAAATTCTCTCAGCCCTGCTCAGGCCCCTACTGCGGATGTAAGGGCCATAATTACATTGTCAAAAATTCGAGTTGCCCCGGTTGCCTGAAACCCCCTTTAAAAGTGACGTGTGATTGACAGGCAGTTTATGGGTGGCACACACTGACTGGCAGGGGAGTTGGCTAAAGCCAAAGGCAACAGTGAAATTTCCCAGTCTGCTACAACCACGGGAGCAAAGGACTGCCACTCATGAGGGAATTGTGGGAAATCCTTAGTCATATTAACATATCAAAGTGAGGAGCTGACAGCACTTACTAAAYAATCTGAACTCAACCATAGCTGCAGAACATTCCCCAAACTTCCCAGCCTGAAAGAGAAGAGAAAATGCACTCAATCCTGTCTTCACCGAGACAGCTAAGAATTTGAAAGCATGCTTATTTAATGATTTTGATCTGTGATAACGTGTGTGTCTGTATATGTGTGTGTATATATATATATATATATGTAAAAAAATATATATATGAAAAAGCCTGACATGCTCAACAATTTGTTCTGTACCACAGAGCAGACTGGCACTAAATTGGAACCAGAACAACATATTTCCGTTTGATGCGAGCAATATGAATCCAGCAAAAGAACACATTCCTTCCGGTCTTATTTTCTAGAGGGCTTCTATTGCTCCAGTGATAAATTGTGGATTACATGGTTTGAATTAATCTTAACTGCAGCCATGCACTGGGACTGTATATTGTGCTGGGCTTCAGAGTGACTTCATAGCAAGTCTGGATTTCTTGCAAGGSTGATAAGAAACTGAAGCTGAGAGATGTCTCGATGTCTCCATTAATGTACCAACCATGGCTTCGAATTTTGCCATTTGGCTAATGCCTTGAGACCTTTGAGCTCCTCGCTTCTGGAGACACCAAGACTATAAAAGGTGTTTGGAAACGGTAAGTCTCAACCCATAACRACTCTGTTCTCACAGACATTTGCCAGATCCTTTCTGACTTTATGCAGTGGGTACTTGCTTCAAACAAGCTGGATTTGCAGCAGGGTCAGACAATATCAAAGAAAGCTTGAGTTTTTTAGGTTTGACCACTGGATTTCAAACTTACTGAAACACAGACCTCACCTTCTTGCCTTCTYCAGGAAAGAGCTCTCACTGGAAATTACGGCTAAGATACCAGCAATAAATCTCTTAAGAGTACTAACATGGACACCCAGGTTTACTTCCCTCTCTCACATTTCCAGGGTAACTCCACGAAGGTTACTTCTGCCCTGTTTCTGTGTAATTTCACGRGTTGCCTGCAAGGACTTAGACAGTAAGCCCAGCACTAATGACACAGGCTCAGAAATGAGCCTGGATAGAAGGAGATGCTATTGTATTTTCCCACATTGCTAAAAAAAAAACCCAAAACACTAGGAAGAAGTCAGGGCTCCTGCTCTAAGGTGATGACAGTTTAAGGAAAAATTCCTGACTTCTTTACAGCAGTGAAAATGAGAATGGAAGGATCTTTAACATAGAGGGAGAAGGAACAGAAAGAGAAATAGTGAAAGCTGATGTCAGGCAAATTCAAACCAGACATTTTAATACTTTTCATAAAAARAACATACAATAAAAATGTGGTTGATTAACCAAATTAATCCTTTGGAACAAGCTTCTAAAGAAAATGCTGGCTTCTGTGTCCCCTTGATGTCTCCAAAACAAGACCGAGCCTTTCTGCAAGGCATGCTTTAATCTAATGTGAATTACTGAACTCAAGGCTTGGATAACTGTGTGAAACTCAATGGCCAGTAACATCCAGTCAATTCAGCCTCTGTGATCTGATAGTATCTTCTTCACAGAGCCACTCTAGGAAATGCAACAGAAATATCTGCCCTTCTACAATGCCAGTTTATTGAAATTATTAAAGCTGTTTGCAAGCACTAAGTAACGCAGCCTCACTGCACCTCGACAAAGTAGCCAGGAATACRTCACTCGGTTTTCAGCACGTGCCCAGAAGTAGAACAGCGCCTTCCCCCACTGCGAAGAGCGCTTTCCCCAGCCTCCATCGATCTCCCCCTGCTTCACCAAAGCATCTGTTTGTGGACTTCTCTCCAACCATCGACCTTGCCTGACCTTGCTGAGCATGCGTGAGCCGATGGGATTACTGCACAGCACTACATCTTGCTCCCTGGGTGCCCTCGGATTGGACGCCGTGGTGCCTTACATTTGTTTTTTACCGAGAGCCGTACRTGTCAGTAATGCTCAGACGGTAGCATTTCTGCCTGTAAGCCAGGAGGTTGTAAGTTTAAGCCCTGCTGGAGGGTACAAATGCCTACCAGTATGAAGGTTGACATGCAAGAACATAGAGGAGGGAGATGAGGGATTCAGATATGTGTTGGCTTTTCTCTCCTCTTTTGAAAACATACTGCATTTAGAAAAAACACATTAGTAAGAGCTTGACGTGAGTGCCTTTTACTCATATTCTGATTCACGTTAACCTTGGACTTGAATTCCACAGCCAATCTTCTGCAACAAGAAAAGGCCATTTTACACCTCTGTTGAACAGCTATCCAAAAATCTCCATATACAGAGTTTTCTGTGTCATAAAGTAGGGTGAAACTTGTATTCGTCTGCAAACCCATGGCCAATTTCTCTTCTTTTTCTCCCTTGTCTTTTCCATACTCTAGGAACATACAGCTTTGGTGCTATAGGGCTTCCTTTGAGAGAAAAGCCTGGTGGTTAGAGCAGAGGACTGGGCAYCTCAGACTGAAATTATTGGCATTGTCACAGTCTTTCTGTATAGCCCTGGGCTTGTCACTTGTGGCAAGGACGTGTGCTGAGCAGGTGTGTCTGTGTGGACCGCCAGGAAATCGGAGAGACGCCAGCTGTGCTGCTAACAGTGGAGAGGGACCGCTGGCACAGGGGAGGCCAGCTCAGCACGGAGGAGTGAAGGAGAAAAGGAAAACATACTGCCAGGAGCACTTTGCTGCTCCTTTGAAGTAGCGTCCACATTCCAGCTGGCACAAACTGCTGACTGCAGCATTGGCCTGGGCACAGGACCTACGTGACAGACTAGCCTCTCTTGGAAACACGAGGAGCCATCCACCTCTCCAAACAATTTAGCTGGCTGGGAGGAAGCTTGCATATTGTTATAGCGAGAAACGAGGGCAAAAGGATACCCCATTTCACTAGAAGAGCAAACCCACATGATACACAACAGAGATCTAAAGTCCAGTTTCCAAAGGATAAAGACTTTCTTTTGAGGCATATGGAAACCCAATCATCCTCTAGGTAATTAAATGAATGCCAGGGTTTCATAACTACTGGATACCATCTAGCTTCTTCTAAGCGATCAGATTTTCAGGAGGACTCCGCTCCCAGTAGAGCAGCTCTTATGGGGGTACAGCCTTGAGCTTTGGTGCTTAAGATACTGTGACAATAMGATTCTGATTGTGAATGTAAAAATATGAGAATTTTGGTCCAAAGACTAATGCCAACATATGSTTAATTGTTTTCAGAAAAACAAATTCACAGTCAAAATTTTATCTTTTCTTTTTTTCCCTGATTTTTTTTTTAATATATATTTTTTAACCTTGTTTTGCTTTTAAAGAGAAGGAAGAAAGRTACTCACCATGCATGGAAAGGGTTCCATTCCTCACTGCCAGGAACTTTATCCCATATGGAAATACTGGTGGAGAATGGACGCTTCCATACAGATAGATGTGTGCTTTGTGCTGGAAAGGGGCCTTGGAAGATCCAACATGGAGTTCTCCTCCATCAGATATCAAGATGTAATGAGCATGCAGTTCTACAGGTCCTGGACCAGTAAACACAAGTTTACCACCTAAAGACAACAGAGAAGCAAAATGCAACTGTTTAGCTTCATAGCCAGTCATCTCATAATTAAAGGAGCTTAAGACGCAGGTGAAGCAAACGGTCTTGAAAAGAAGTTATGGGATTAAAGGTAAAACCATATTGTTTCCTGCAGAAATTCAAGTTTGCCCTGTAGACTTACCAGCTTTTAATGCCGTACTCCTTTTCACAGGAAAGACCTTATTAATTCAGCTCATTTTTCAGCTCTAGCACAGACAGTTTTCCTAGATTTGAACAAGACCATTCAGCCTGGGCAGACATCTAATTCTCTCCAATTTTAATGCAAGGGAGCTGTGTTTGAAAAATCCCAGTCTTAACCTATTCACTCTCTAACTGTTAGAAAGAGATAYTACTACTACTTGTTTTGTATGTGTAACTTTTTGGATTATAAAAAAATTGTGCATTAAGAAGGGAAGGGAGAAGAACTCTGGAACATAGGAACTGGCAACTTGTTCAGATCAGTGGTTGATTTAATCCTGTGTACTGCTTCCAAYTGCTGTTCAAAACCAGATGCTTGAAAATACAATAAAGTTTTCCCTGTTAGCTGCATGTGAGATGATCTCCCTATCCCATGAAAGCCTCATTTTAATCCTTAATTAGAGGTTAGCTTTGCCCTGAAGCACAAGGTTTCATCTCCCTGCCAACACTTTCCTTCCACCATCTATTAATGTATAACCAGATAGGCTTTGTTAATAATACAAATCTGATCCTTCTCCAAATCTTCTCCAATTCTAATACTTAGTCTCAATGACTTCTTGAAGCAATGAATTCTGTGGTCTAATTACATAATGTATTAAAAAAAAGGCATTTACACCCCTTGGTTTTGACTCAGTCTCTGTCAACTGCTGTCTTTGTTTTTGCCTGGTGTAAGCCAGCAATCCCATTCTATCATCTCAGGATGGATCACTCCTTTACCTCCTTATATATTTTCCCTTATTTCCCCTAAGAAGTAAACTGTTTCTGTCTTTATAGTGTATTTTCACAGAGTGAATTGTCAGACATCCAATCATTCTGCATTTGGGATATGCYTTCCTAGATCAAGCCAGGCTTCCCTGGAACTAGCCAGGAAATGCAGGAATCTCAGAAGTCCTTACAAAGGGACAGTCACCCTCCCAGCAGTTATCCTYATCTGAAGTGGCTAATAACTGACACCTTTCATACCATGACCACCTTCTTTCTGGTGTCAGTAGTTTTTAATAGTGACCTTCATACCTACTGATCAGCTGTTTTTCCTTCTCCGCAAGGTACTACCAAACAAGTTGGCCCAAGAGATTAGAGAAATTAGACCTCTGCTTTAATTTCAGTATTGAGACAAAGAATGAGGGTAGATGTTTTCAAATAAAAGAAAGATAAAAGCATCTTCTTATCATTGCCCCCTTGCATCAAGTCCCACTGCTCATAATGATGCAGGAGCTRCATAGCACTTGTATGCCTTTCCCACCCATTGCATCCAGTCCTACTGAACACATCTAGCCTTGCCAGATCTCCTTATTTATTCTTGCATTGAGAGGTTTTCACTGGTAGCATAGGCTGAACCTTGTTATCCACTCAAAATTATAMAGGAAAAAAAAATCAATAACACACGGTAAGACTTCAGTTTCTGGAAGCYTCAGCTCTGCAAAGTTGGCTTGGTGCTCCTAACATTTAAGTAAGCATCACAATAGCTAGCACCTGAATAATGTTACCTATTACATATTTTCTTCCTAGATTTCAGTATGTTCTAGACAAGTTTATACAGAATATGCTTAACAGAAGGAAGAGGTTAATCCTACATTTTCTTGCTAATAACAACTGTCAACCACGGGACTGCTCCCACAGAACGTACTCCCCTATCTATAAGCTGTCTCTTTCCCTATCTATATACTAATTTCTGCTARGCTTGCAGTAAATTCTACTGAATATATATAGACTTATAAAACAGCACRAATTTCAGCTCATTTCATTCAAAATTTCAGACTTACTCTGAGATGTGTCTGAGGCTTCTAGAAGTCTGAAGTGTTCTCAGTTCAAAATGTGCTACAGCAAAATAGGGATAAGATTCGAGACAGAATTTATAGCCTGAAGGGACCATTGGATCATATCATCTGGTGGTATAGGCACATYATACTATTGAACAACTGGAGGAAGTCAAGTCATCTGTGTTTGACTACTATGAACCCTCCAGAAAGGCGGACAATTAACTGACTTGGGAACATCATTTTCTATGATCCTTTTTTCTTCCAACAGTTCATCTCCCTCATTGTTCAYGATCTCTGCTTTATTTCCAATTGCAGCTTGTCAGAAATAAACTTTCAGAGAGTGGATCTCTTTGTACCCTTCTGTACTGCGCTGCAGAGAGGTATACAAACAKCATTTTCTCCCTGAAAAAGTATTTACCTGTGTTCTCATTCCTAACTCCCAACTCTTTCCAGGACCATGACTTTTCTTGTGTAACCTCATCCTTCATTCCTTGCTCCTAGCTGCCCTGCTGTCCTTTCAGCTCTGTAAAWCTGCTTTTGATTTGAACGGCACTCACAAATGTAGTCCATGATGGTTCTCCATCTACTTCCAGATCATCGATGGTGAGCAATGGCATCCAACTAGACATGAAAAGGATTCCCCACTAACAAATTGCTTTTTGAGTTAGTGTATTTCATGTCTGCTAGTTGGAAAGAGATCTTGCTTTGCTAAAATTGCACAGAGCTGTGGTTTTATAAAGTTCACTAATTCTCAGTTAATCATTGCACTGTCACATACTTTATAGAATTATCTTTTAGAGGTTAGCTTACAGAATTAACTAYAGAAGCAAACTTGTAATTTTCTTAGCAAATGAACCAGAATTTGTACTGGTTTATTTACTTATTTATTTATTTTTTACAAGATCTATTCTCCATAAAACATCCTGCCTATATCACTGTATGATTTWTTTTTTTATGGATTAAATCAGCTGTAACATTTAACTTCATCCAATTTTCAATTTCTGCCTCTGGTTGATATCAGACTAACTAGCCAAGTTTGACCTTTACCTGTCCACTAGCACAAGATCAGGACTTCTGCAACCTTCTGTAATTTCTCATGTATTCTGAAATGTAATGAAAAATAATATTTATGGAAAACTGAACTCATCTACCAACAGTTTTAAGGCTTTCAGATGAAACTTGACATGTTGATCTAAGAATGAATATTCCTGAAAGATATTATTTAACATCATCATCAGTAATAAATGGGCTGCTGGTCCATCTTCCTCTTGTGATATAATTTACCATCCTGCCCCTTCCCCCACTGAGAATAGAAATATTTATTAAATATATTTGCCTTATAGCAGCAGTATTAATAATTTTATCACTGCAATCTAGAAATGGAACTATAAATCACTGCGATTTATTTTACTCTTAACATAAAAAAGCAATCTTCCCCACAGTCTTTATTGACTTCCTACACTTTATTCCCACTGAAATGCAGTCATTGCTGTTTCCACTTGCATATGACTTTTATGATTTTTAATGAATATTCTAATTGCTACCACGCTGCACCACTAAACCAGGGAGGACTGGTAGCAAAAGTTGTCCCCTCTTTTGACTCAGCAGTCATAAATCTTGTCTGCCTCCCTAAAAGATTTCCCAAGTTTCAGTCGCATTTTTGGCCATCAAAAATATTCAATATTTGTCTACAAGTTAGGTCATAAATATTAACCTTCTCCCACAGAATSTTATATCTCCTCCTCATGGGATGACAGGAATCGGATACCTCTCCCATAAGACTTYCCAGAGTCTTTTTCTGTTTGTAACCTTCCCATGCACCTCAAGACAGCCATGGGACGATGTCTCTCTCCCACCAGGGTTCAGGATTTCTTTCTTTCTGCYCTTCTCTGGAGGGTCTCTTACAGAGCCCTTTCATTCCTCCTCCCACCAAGAGCAGTGCTCAGGGACACAGTGGAGCCCATATCAGAGCTGTGCGTTGCCCCCAGTSCTACACTCACTCCCTGCTTCTGGAAGACCAGCAGGAAGTGAGGAGAAGGCTGCTCATACTTTTCCTACAAAAAGTAGGTGCASTTTGACAAGACAATCCTTTTGGGATGGGCATTAACACCAGTTCTTCACTGTTCCTTGCACACTCTTTTGCACAAGGCAGTTTTGGCATGTCAAGAATAGCCCATCGTCACGTATCTCCTAAAAAAACATTGCCTCCTCGCATATGACCAGTCATCTCTGGCTTTTTTTGTTTCCTTTCTTAAACTTGTCTGTTCCTCTGTAATACTCTAACTACATGTCAGTTGTCCAAAACAATTTTTGCTCTATGGAGTCAAAGATTTCCCACATCATTTGTGGATTACCGGGTGTCTGTTCTGCACTGATTGTAAATATGCACCACAGTCCCAACATGTTCCAGTTACATCAGACTGGCAGACACTAACCCTGTCAGGCTTGAGCTGCAGGTCTGACCCTTCCYGAGGGAAACTTGACACAAATGCAGGGTTTACCCTCCCTGAATGTGAAGGCTTGGATGTGCTGGGAGAATCAGAAACGGACTTCAAAGCAAGGGTTGTTGCCTGACTTTTGGCTTTCTCTATCCCTAAGTGCAATAAGAACCCTAAGTACACTTTGCAATGGCATGAAGACTTGCAAGTCTTCCACCAGAAGGAATTGGCTATGTGTGGTGCTTTGGCTTTCCCTTAAAAGCAGCAAGRAAGCACTAGAAGCATACCCTGCATAGGAACTAGATACATCAGCTCTATGCACAGCAACAACATAATGTCATTGTACCCCAGCTATTTGTAAGGTTTCCGGATTCTTTCCAGAACAAAGTCAAAAGACACTTGGTCTTCAGAAATCGAGCATAAACAGAAAAGTCTAATTACTGAAAGCTAAAAATTAGCATCATGGAAGAGAAAATTTGTCACTTAGTCATTTAACAAATTCAAATATTAAAAAAAAACTCTAGTCAAACTTACAAATACTTATGCCCAAAATTATAAAGGGTCCCTYAAACCATCAGCTCTTTGTATTTCTATTGTTTTTGTTAGATCAGAATAAATATACAGCTGCTGCTTTACAGGATTGTCTTCCCCTTTTTTAAAAAGAAAATAAAAGCTTTGCTTCCCTTTTTTATTGTACTTGACCCCTTCTTTGAAGGCAGAAAGCAAGAATATTGTTCAACTGAGACTTTGGCTGTGACCCTCAAATTGTTTGTTATGGCTATGCAGGAAAGCAAAGTCCTACATATGACATTGAGGGTGATTTTACAAAAATCAATCAACTACTGTTATGATGGCCTCCCCAGCAACCAAAATAAATACAATTAAACCTATAATCACTTCTGTACAGTAATGTGCTAATTCAATGGGTCTCTTTAAGTGGAGTGAGGGAGAGTGGGGAGAAAAATGTTGAGGCTATTTGATACTTTGTGAGAACATCAGAAGCACCATTCTTCTCAATTAACCCAGCAATTAGCCTCCACCTCTCTGCCAGAAAAAGAAATCTTTCTTTATCTGTCCTTACCAAAAAAAGAAAAAAGAAAAGAAAAAAAAAAGCAAAGAAAAAAAGAGAGAAATCTAAGCCATTGGCAACTCCATTTTTCCCAGAGGGGTGGAGAAACAATCAGATCAAAAAGAAGTTAGCAAATATTAAAGAAAACAAATCTGCTGATAAGGTGTATGAATAACTACTCCACCAGCCGATGGTAGAACTGGTTTCRTGAAGAGACATTTCTCTTCCTAGGGGAAATCTTTCCCTCATCCTTGCAAAATGATGGAGAACACACTCAAAGGGAAAGGAAGTGGGAARATAATGCATTACCTCCTCATTCTGTCAGGAGCCCTTGACTGGCTCTTAGACAGTGCCAAACTGGATTAGACACACAGCCTACATACCCAGAGTTTTTACTTTGCACTTCCGGAAAAAATAATAATAATAAAAGAAAAAAGAGCAAATATTGATGGAGTAGTCAAGGTTTGTGAGGATTACTATGGAAWGTTTCTCCTTGCCTCTATGATACCGAGATTGATTCACATGTTCACTTATAGGGGTATCCCTTCTCAAAACTGCAATAAAAAAAAAAGTTTCTAATATAGACATTCTTGGACTGAATAACAGGAATGATGATTTTTCTCATTATTATTTAAGTTGCGATTTAGGATGCTCCAGGGATTTCCTAAACACAGAGGGAAGTAAAATCCCCATTCCAAAGAGCACCTTTTACTTTGAGGGGGGTTTTATTATTATCTTTTGAGGCAACACTTTAGCATTCACTATCAATATAAGTCCATCCTGAGAAATAGTCTAATTTTTCTAATGAACAGCTCATTAGAGAGCTAGGATAAAAGTGACTATCACTAGATTTAATTCTACTTCTTTATTCAAAGCTGAGTGAAGCGTTAAAGCAAGCAAACTTCAAGAAAAGTGCTGGATAGTCTTGAGAAGGCCCTTTTTTAATCAATAATAGAAGTTGTTAGGAGAGTACTAACAGAAGAACATATYATTGTGTCACATCCCTTTAACCAACAGAAAACCTCCTGTCTGTGGAAGAGGATTTGCTGATAGAAAGATCCTCTCCTCAGCAGGACTAGTCCCTCCCATCACTGTGAGGTTGGCTGTGCTCTGAGTACGCTATGGCCATATATAACTGATATCCCCACTCCTTCAGCTTACTCTTCCCAATTTCTCTCGCTTGGTTTTCACATGATGAACTCACAGAATCGCCTACAAGCCAGCCTCAGTATCACAACTTATATCGCTGGCAAGTATCCCGGAGTGGCAAACAGCAGGAGGCGACTGCTGGAACTGGAACATCTTTATGAAACAACTGATCCCGCACGAGGCTGCAGTGTGCCGGCAGCCCTCTTATTGCTTGCTCCCTKGTTCCCAGGGTGCACCTGGTGGGGTCTCCTAACAGGAAAAAAAACAAAGATTCTCCCGTGCACATACGAGAAATACAGAATTTATGCACCTTAAATAGGAACAATTGATTATTTCATGRGCCTGTGCCCTGTTGACATGCTCACGTGATACTTGAATGAGCCACAAAATCTCACTGCAGGCTGGACCACTGCTGAGCAAGATACAATGGAGAAAAAAGTTTGTTATATTGGGTCTATCCCAGGGGTTGCATGAGCCAAAAGAGTCCAAAACTCACTCTCTATCCATCAGTATATGTTGCTTCACCTCCTTGTACTATACAAAATCACAGAATGGTTGAGGTTAGATGGGACCTCTGGAGATCATCTAGTCCAACCCCCYTTCTCAAGCAGGGTCACCAAGAGCATGGTAGACAGGGTTGCATCCAGTGAGACTCCACAACCTCTCTGGGCAACCTGTGCCAGTGCTCCGTCACTCTCACAGGGAAGAAATTCTTCCTCATATTCAGGCAGAACTTCCTATGTTGCAGTTTGTGCCTGTTGCCTGTTGTCCTGTCACTTGGGACAACTGAAAAGAGTTTGTCCCCGTCCCCTTGACACCCAGTTTGTGCCTGTTGCCTGTTGTCCTGTCACTTGGGACAACTGAAAAGAGTTTGTCCCCGTCCCCTTGACACCCTCCCTTCAGGTACTTGTACACACTGATCAGATCCCCCCTCAGTCTGCTCTTCCCCAGGCTGAAGAGGCCCAGCTCTCACAGCCGTTCCTCATAGGGCAGGTGCTCCAGCCCTCTGATCATCTTTGTAGCCCTACGCTGGACTCTCTCCAGTAGCTCCATGTCTCTCTTGTCCTGGGGAGCCCAGAAAACTGGATGTAGTAAGTATAGATCAAGTATAGATCCCAAAAACACAAGTATAGATCCCAAACTAGCCATAAACCGAACTACCTAAGTATTTCTACCAGGAAGTCACCAGCTTATTAAAAAGTTAAGCTTGTATTCCAGCACTTTGTTGGACTGAGCTTTTAATCTGTCTCTGAGCTAGGCAGCTGCTTGAGTACTCTCAGTCAAAAACCACCTCCCAGGCCTGACAAGGCTGTGTTTTCTGGCTCTCTGTGCTCACAGCCATCTGTTCAGATGGCACGTGGACCTGTGTAGGCTGACTGGGCTCTTCCCGTACAGCACCAGAGCCAAGCAAAGGCAATTCAGACTGGTAACTCAGAAGACASTGCAGTAGGCATCTCTTCCAGAGAAGTCCTTGTTCATCTCTGAGGTAGCATCCCAGACACTTAGCAACACGTTTGATGCTTTTGCAAGAGCTATGAACACTCCTTGGTGCAGTTTGACAGCATGTATCAGAGCCAGTCATCTGGGACCTACTGGATATCATTTAGATAGATATGTGCTACTCAACTACAGAGGCTGGAGATGCGAGGTGAATAGCAGGGAGGAAACAGGTGAAAGCTGATGATTTGCTCGTAATTAGCATCAGCAATTCCCAAGACCTGAATTCCAGTAGTGAGAGAAATTGTTCTCTGGAATTGGTAGTTTTTTTCCAAGAGATCGTTACAAATGCATCAGGGTAAAAATCATGCAAATAAATCTGACAGAAAAAAATAGGTCTTTGGTCTATTTAAAGTCTAGAGGGGATGGACACCTGTTAACCGCTTCACACTCATCAAAGGAGGAGGACACTAGGGGAGGCAACGAAGCACGGCATGTCAAGGGAGYAGAGTTACTTTCATGCTCACCTACAGCTTACCTGGGTGACCGTTAGACCAGCTCATTTGCATTTGCTATGCCTCTCTACTCATTTCCTGTGACTTTTAGTATTTGAACTTAAAGATATTACAGATGGGATTTGGCTCTCAATATCTAGCACAGTAAGTTGGACTTTGGTCTTAACGAAAGCCTGTTCTACAACRAGACTGTACCATAATGCATGCTCTTTCAAATCATCAGAGGAAGAGGGTTCAATGCAATACTTCAAACCTTAAGAAGCTCATATGCAGCCCCTTGTTATAAAATATGCTCTCTCTATGCCTCTGGGATGATAATTTAGACTTATATACAGACTCTGCAGGAGCTGCGTGCAGTTCCTGTTGTTGGCACAGCCCGGATTAGCTTCTGTTGATCTGCTCMTCCTGGGAAGCCTCAGAGGAGCCCCAAGAGCTGCAGAAGATGTGGAAAATCCATTTCATTGGCAAGTGACAGCCCTAGGAATCTAATGTACATGCTGTAATCCTGTCCTACACAGAGCTGGAAAGAGATCCTTGTGCAACATACCCAAACACAACCCAGGATTTATAGCTAGGGGAAGAAGTGGGGGGRAAAAAAAATCTAATTGCTACAGATTTGGGAACTGTAAAATGCTACCTCTGGGAATGTCCAGCTCTCAGAGCTAAGCCCTACTGAAAAATATTGAGTTCATGTCAAAAAAAAAAAAAAAAGGCTAAAAAACTTTTAAAAAGATTCCTTTCATTTTCCATCAAAATAGCTGGGACTTTAAGGCTCTGTGGCTGTAATTACTGCAGACTTGATACACCTCATTGTAGCAATGTAGGAAAATATCACACAGTGATAAAAATATCACACAGGGAAAAATAAGGCTGACTTTTCTTCCTTTTAAATCTCAATTAAAAAATACATTGGATGAAATTTCCCATTAGCTGGTACTATTTGTACATCCCATGTTCTTTCTTTAATTAAAAAACATGCTTATTGCAATACTGCCAGAATCACTTTTACGGTATTTTAATTGTAATGTCTCTGCCTGATTAAAAAAAGAAAATATGAACTAGAAACTGCCTGAAAAATAGTATCACAATGCACATCCTAAATGGATTGAGCAAAATGGCATAGAAAACACTGCAATACAGRCAGTTTTTAACTGTGGCTACTGACAAGGGTTTCTAAAACAGGTTTAAGGACTGGCTGACACAAGAGAGGGAAAAAACAGAGGAAAAATCTTTTTCCTTCTTTCAGTCAATTCCAACCCAGTCATTATCAGCAGTGACTGAAACACTAATTATTTGACAAGTACTTTTTTTGGGTATATCAGCTACTATTCAATGCTATTTACTAAGAACATCAAAGTCTAGGAAAGATCAAGCAAAACAGATATACAAGTTTATCTCCTCTCCCGGTCTACCTGTAAGATCCAGTCTTGCCACATCCTGATCTGAGCGTGGATTCTGAAGGATCCAAAATATTGATGAATAAGCATCACTCTTGGGATAGGGGTTTGAGATATCGATACCRTCGCAGATGTCTTTGGGATTTGCTAGTTGTCTAATCTTTCTAGGGATCTAGGGTAGTTTGAAAAAAGCCTGGATTACCCATGGTACTGTTGAGACGGGGTGCGTTTAAGTATGTACCATCGGATTTTAGGGGCAGAAATCACAGATGATGTGGGTTGGACATTTCTGAAAACTTCAGCCTGCAGTCTAACCATGGAATTGGCTTTGCTGGTCCCAGTAGGACAGATAAGATGCAGCAAGGGCTACAGATCATGAGGAAAAAAACAAAACTGTGACAAGTTATCTCATGGCTTTTCCAAGAGACATGTCTAAGCAGTCTTCTCCATTATGCCTGCAAGGACGGCCACCTCAAGGGTGCCACTGCAAAGGCAATTGGATGGTTACAGACATGAGACTTTCAACTCCAGYAGTATGACTCCAAAAGCAAGCACTGAGGCTTTCCTGCAAGAACAAGTAGCTTTTTTCAGTCTGYGTAAAGCAATTTTTTGTTTGTTCTGGTTTGTCATAAATATTTCCGTGCTTGTGATACTGGGACCATGAAAATAAGTTCCAATCTGCTGAATTTATAGGGATATCTTCAATATCTCTGTCTTGTATCTCACCCCCTATCTTTATCTTCCAAGCCTTTTCACAGTCTGGCTTAATCTTTCCATTGCCAATGGCCAAGTGTTCCCTTTCCACTCCTCAAGGAGGAAGCAGAAGCTGCTGAGCCTTTGTTGCAGCAGGCAGAGACAGCCTGTTGGACCCAGACGCCTAATCCTATTTCACTATTGCTTTTGGCCTCCAGATCTTCTGTCCAGACAGTCTAGTCACTACCAAAGCCTGCACTTTCCCACCTGACACACAGCCAGAGGAGGGCCACGTTAATGATGCAGGTGTAGGTGACATCCTTGTTAGAAAAACCTTAAAACAATTTCTACAATGTTAAAGTCACCGAGAGGACAGCAGCACCCCTCAGAGCTGGTATTCAGAATCTTCWTGGTGTCTGAAGAACAGAGAATTTTGAGAAATGGGCCCATAAATGTACGTTGGGTTTGCTGGGTAAAGCATCAGGAAAAGGCCAATGGGGCACAACGGTGCCTGGCAGAGGAGCAGACTCAGTGGCCTCATAGTTTCTTTCTATCTGTAATTTTTGTTATATCATCAGCTTGTGAGCGCGCGGACAGCCTGATACTGAACCATTAAACCCAAAGAGAGTAAAACTACAGTTTAATCCCGTTCTCTGGCCCCAACTACGTAAAACACTTCATCTYATTCTTCAGTTGAAGCATGTAGCTACACCCGCCTGCAGGTGAGGGTTTACCATCATGCCCATCTTGCAGCTGGGGAAACCTGGCAATTACTTGATGCRTTCACAGACTCTGTAGTTGTTATTCTAAGGGGATCACCTAGATCACCTAGATGTGATTCATCTTAAGATTGGTATCTATAATACTTCAGATGAACAGGTCTTTGGTGGTATGTGTTTCTTTCTATAAACACAGGCGCCTAAGCAACTCCCCTGGGCCAGATAACTTAAAGAAAGGTAAAGTTAGAGAAGATGAATCCCACCCACTCTCAAAACAGAGTAGACCTCAGCATGTCTTGACTCCAAATCACACCAAGACAAAACCGCTAGTAGCACTCATGTTAGCGGGGGTGATTGTACCAAAAAAAAAAAAAAAGAAAAAAAAGAAAAGAAAAAACCTCCAGGAAAGAATCAGCTCAGATAAATAATTACTCTGTAGGTTTCTGCTTGTAAAATGGAACCACCTGTATTCGGTATGTAGCTGTGCTGAAAATAATAGTATCTAGAATATTGTAATGAAGCTTTAATAACTGAATCTACACTATAAAACGAGCTTCTTGGAAAATGTGATAAAGAGGAGAAATGATTTGAATGCCAGATGAGCTAAAGTCATAAAGATACTACTCCAGACTTCATTAAATTCAACAAGACCTCCATTCTCTTCCTGAGTCTCCACTCACAGATCAAATGTGCTTTTGAGTTGGCCCAAAGGGCTTTTCCTGCAATGGTGTGCCCTACTTCTTCAGCAAGCCTTCAAATCCTCATGCAGATAGGCAGCCAAAAGTCTCAAAGGTTTGGAGCTGTGACCTATCTCATTTACTATATGCAAACCCCAAACACTGGGGTTTGGAAGAATATTGCATCACCTAGATGTAGGATTTTCAACTGCGGGAGAAAAGGTAAAAAATCAGACTTTTTTTTTTTTTTAATCTTCAAATAAGTATTTAGCTTAAGGACAGCTAAAAAATCAAATAAGTATTTATTTTTTTAAGTTAAGAATGTTGCCCAGTATAGCAATTTTTAAAAAGCTCTGAATCTAGACTGACCAAATTCTAAGTTTGGTAGAATTATTTGCACAACAGGGATAAATTTGCAAAGTTTTATCTTTATGGACTGATCATCCTCATTATCTCTCACAATGAAAACCTGTTAACTTTCATGTCATTTTAATATAAAACCACTTTTGCAAGTAAAATAGGGTCTAAGTCCTTAAACCAACACAAAATTGTCTTTTAACTTTTTAAGCTCCAGTCCAGAAGAAACTTACACAGAGGCTTAACTTCAAGAAGGTGAATTCACCAGAGCAACTCGTGCACTTAACCTTGAGCATGGGCACAACAGTTTGCACAATCAGGGCCTAATTTCCACGGAAGACACTGAAGAGCAAGTTATTCTAATTTTCACTTTGACACCCACAGAGCTGCACTTTCTGACTCTGATGCTGAGTCTACCCCAAGGTATGCGAACCCTGCACGCCCACGTTTCCCCCAGGGCTGCGCTCGGTTATTCACTCTCCACCAGCCCTGCTCTAGGATTTTGGATTATTTATTACATTCTGTAGCCGTGGCCTGTAATTCTGTAACATCATTAATTTTGTAAAGGCTTTTGCAGTACGGTTGCCTCAAAGATGCCAAAGAAAACGGTGTTGATTATTCTTATCAGCACTGCCATTATCGCTGAACGCCACTCAGGATAGCAATGCTTTCAGTAGCTGGGGGAAAAATAAAAAAATAAATAAAAAGCCTTCCCGCTCATATTGTCATTATGCCTCAAACAGCATAAACGGTGCCTTCCCCATATATAATAATTAAATGCTTCCCTCTTCCCCCATCACTATCCTTCCATATCTAATGAAGGCAGACTCAGCCTGGCCAGGTGTCTTCTTCAGTGCAGGAGCTGGGGGTAGGGGAGATCATGGCAATGACACACTCCAGGGCCTGGGAGAAATAAGAGCCCCCAAACCCCCTTCTCCAGACCTTTGAGATGCAGCAGGTTGAGGTTGTTCGTGGTGGTCCCCAGCAGCAGGGTCCGGCCTCCTTCTATCGTGACGTTATCGCCATCTCGCGGCTGGTGGCCAGCAGGCCAGCTGCAGTCCTCTGCCCACCGGCCACAAAACTGGAGGGGAAACTGGAAAAAACAAACAAACAAACATGGAGAGGTTCAAAATTTAAGCCTTCCCACSCTGTAGGAAGCAGGCTTGCAGAAAATGCTTGCAGCAAGGGAGACCTGCACGACACTGGCTACTTTCCCAGTAGGACCCAGTGCAAGGTGGACAGGTGTTTGAGGTTCTTGGCCTTTGGAAACACCTCTTGCAATTTGGAGGTTGCACCTTATGGTGTTCTTCTCGGGGTAACAAGGGGTTTGCTTTGGGTCTCTCTCTGCTCCTCAGAAAGCAGAACTACACATTAAGTCCTGGTGAAGTCATAAAAACAGCTCAAAGAGCTTTGAATTAAAATATCCTGCTAGATGGAGAATATTTTGTTTTACAGACTTTTTCAAAGGCTCTCTTGCCACCCATTCTCATTTATAGACATTCCTCCTTTCAAACACTTTTTTTCCTCTTTATCCAGGATTATTAGCACCCCTACTCTGACAGCTCGCACATCGGTTCCAAATGAAGCATAGCACTGATTAACTTCCAAAAAGCAGACGAATAGCCTGGCTCATAATTAGCAATAGAGAAATGATATTTGCCTGTTACCAGTCATGGTTCCTCCTCACCTCTGAATTTTAAGGAACTATTTTGCAGTGAAGGTTTGACTGATTTCTTGAGGAATGTGGGTTTATTTGTGTGTGGAGATGGGTGCACCAGTGTGGACCTATGCATTCATAAAATATTCTTGTGGAGTCACATATAAACTAGCAAGAACAGCCTCAGCTGGTCTGGGAGGAAAACTGAAAAACAGTAGTGAAAAGGAATAATCTCCATATAAAAGGAAAAAAAAAAAAGTAGTTCCTTGGTTTTCAGTCAGAGCACATCATGTTCATTAAAGCTTTTACTTGGGAGCTGCATTTAAGGTGAATCAACATTGGTGGCATTGCAATAGTTACTTTTTTCAACTGTGCTATTGTCAATGTTAGTTTTATGTGCTTGATGTTTTATATAGCACTTGTCACAGCACCTAGAGCCTTGGAGAGCTGCAATTTGAAAAACAAGAACTCTGATAAATATTACATGGTGGCTACTGTCTTAATTATTTGCACTAGGAAATGAATGTTGGTCCCTAGGCTAAAAGATACAACTGGCTTATGTCCATCCTGTCAGCAATGTATAGATCTTGGCATTTTCTCTCCTCCATTCAGTGGCTTTCTTGCAAAAGGAATTACTTGGTTCAATCTAGAATGAAGCCTGGGACTGAATTAAAATGCATGCAGCGACAACATCTGGGGAGCTAAGTCCCTGACGTCAGAGGGAGTCAGATGAGCCTTCACATCTGTACACAACTGTTACAGAGAGGACAATAAAGAGCTCTTTTTTTTTTTTTTTTTTTTCCCAGAACAACTAAGTATAATAGGACAAATATGATCTTTAAAAAGAAAAAAAAAAAAGAAAAAGAAAAAGGCAATTTAGGACAAAATTACTAGCTGAAAAGATAGATATTTTGAAATAATATCTTTCTAGTGAGGCTGTGGATTATCCTTCACTGGTAACAGTCTGAACCAGGTTATATACTCTGCTTATATGCAATAGATCCACTGAAAAAGATCCCCTGTCAGAGCGRGGGAGAGAAGAGGGCATCTTTCATACCAAAATACACATTTCTCCAATATACTGCTTAGCAAGCCAATTATAGCATGAAATTGCAAATTCCCTAAGTTCCCGGCACAACCTTAGTCAGTCTCTGTAATGCTGCTAGGACAACACAGTTGTTGTGAAATAGCCGGGTTCAGCAGAACATTTCTCTAAGAAGGTTTTTAAACTAGCTTCATCTAAGGCCCAGTGGGAGGCCCCCAACTAACTCTAATGGGAAAACAAGGATATAAGGAATATTCTACGCTGTTGTTCCTGTCAGCACCAAAAACTCAGAAAATTATGAGGTAGAAATCTTACAAAATTAAGTCTTAAAAAATTAAGAAAAATAAACTCCTGAATTTGACTTTTATTAAGACAACTCCTTGTTCTAACTAGAAAACATCTAATCTATTGTTTTAARGTAGTCTCTATAGAACATCAATATTTAAGTTATTTTTACTAGGGCATCCACCCAGTTCTACTAGTTATGGAGAGCAATACCATCTGTCATAAAACCAACAATTTGATGAGCAAATGATCTCTAGCACTAGAGAACAGTTGAAACCCTCTGAGAAATTAAGAACTATCAACTATCTTAAGACTCAAAAAGATATAAATTTGTTCGAATCGAATGCTCAATTGTTTAGATGACACATACGTCCACAGCAAGACGCAGTCCCTACATTATCAACCTAAACAAAGATGAAGAAACTATTTTTTATTGCTCAATAAAAAMGTTTAGTGTCTAAGAATGATTACACAGAGGGATAAAATGATTTGGTTAAGGTCATGAAAGCTCTCTGTGGTGGCACCTAGTCCATAACCAAAGGATTACCTTTCCCTTCAGAGAGTGTGGTGCTTTTTATCTCATTTCCACCCCCCCCCCCAGCTGATTCCAGAGGACCCACCTCAAGCTTACAAGTCACGATGAAGAAAATAAATGTCACATCAATTGGATRTTTAGCCTGGGGAAGAAAATGAAGGTCTCCAGTGAGCAGATGCCTGCTTTAGTCTGCTGCCACCTGCACTACCTGGTGTGGTATGCATGTTTCAAATGATTTCTGATATATATATATTTTTAGAAGTAAACAAATAAATATSAACTAATAGCAGGACAAAGCACAATTTATAATCACTTGTGCCATTCTTGAACCATCATGGCAAGARTAGGTCTAAAGAATGTATTTGCTTGAAGAGAGAAAAGGGGTTTTGCTCAAGGAATGTACTTAAAGTTGCATGGAGGAAAGTACACAGGGACTAAAGGGAAAGTTGTTCTTTGGTAATGGAGGAAAGACATCTAACTTATGGAAGAGAATATATAAACTGAGATAGCACAAGATTTTATCCGTTCCAGCCCTATGCCCTTTCCTAAGTAAAATGCCCAGACTGTCATTCCTGAGTGGGCAGCCTCTTTGCAAGCCYAGGAAGTCAGAAATGATTCAGGAGAAGACAGCAGACCCTAAGAAGGAAAAGCATCTTGAACGATGTCCCGTTCCTGCTCAGCAGCCCATGGTAAAATGACACAGACTAGCACACRCAAACTAAATGCACATCCCGCATCTACCATGGTGGGTGACACACTCACAGCTCYAGAAAGAACAGCTCTCTCCTGGCTCTGCTAGTCTCCTGCCATGTGATGTTGGGGAACCTCCTCGGTTATCACCCAGTTATCATTCACTCACTTGGGACTCCTCCAAAAAAAAAAAACAGTGAGGCAGCCACCTTCTCCCTTGAAGGGTTGCATGGACATGTTGCAAACATCTCCATCATGCAGAGACTCTAGACTCTTTCCTTCTGCCCACAGCTGACTGAAACAAGAACATTCTCCACTTGATTATTCAGAGAAGCAAGACTCTTTCTTCTTTTTTTTTCCCCCCTTATTTGGCACCCAGCATTTGTCCTATGGTGTTATTTAAACACTTCTTAGCAACACTGAGGAGCTGCAGCAGCTGCAAGCAACAGGGTCATGGCTGAGCGCCTTTCCCGTGCGCGCTTGTTAAATGAACCGCGAGGAACCCACAGCGCTGGGAAAAGCCACGTGTCTGGGGCTGGCAGTGGCTGGAAGTTTTCCGTATGCACTTTTATCAGCATTAGCATGGGACTGCTCCCCTAGGAGCTGGRGCATAGCATATGACAGGGAGCTTGAAAGTCAGGACAGGAGGAAATAGGAAYTGGCATAAAATAAGCACTGAATGATGAGGCTATGGCTAGCTGGCTGCATCGGCTGCAGCAAGGTGGGAGCCTCGCACTCCTGAACTAGCATCGGAGTGCTAACAAATATATCCTTAAAGCTATCTCTGACCCTTCTTTTGCACACACAGAGACRGTCCAGGCAAATCTTAATCTGAAAACAATCAAGTCTCTGTTCTGGTCTTCATGGCTCGCTGCCAACTGCAGAAGTGGAAGATGATGAAGGTTTTAAAGTACATTGCTGAAAACCAATTCCTCGTTTCTGTGCCAATTCCTCAGTTGCAGCTTCCCTCTCTGCTGCTTTGTGCTACAGCAATGGCAATACTGCATGTCAGAAGTGGAAGCCCCTAAAAAGGGCCATAAGTCAGGCATACAGAGGCCCATCTGAGTAAAACCATAGCTGAGTGCACAGGGGTAAAGGAACTATGTGCAGCTCTTGTTGCACTTTTAGAAGTAAATATTTATTTTGAGGTGAATCAGAACGCTTTAGAGAAGTTCTCAGTTAATGATGAAGGCTGTGCCCAAGTTCCAAGCTCCATGCCACTTCCTGACTCTAGATAGCAAGAAGTTTAAGTTAGGTTGAGGATAAGTGGTTACAATTTCTACTGAAGACATTCAAGTACAAGAGTCACTGGGAAAAGCAGCTGAGAACCAGTTTCAGATCCAAATTAAGTGTGTGAGTGTGTATACCATACCAGGTAGCTGGAAAGGTGATTTGGAGGAAATGGGCCTTATGAGACTGTAACATATCTGCATTTCTGCGTCTCTCTACCAGTGCTCTTGAACCTGGCCAGCTTCAATTAGATTTGACAGGGGCAGTGAAACCTCAAAGATGCAGTGTTACTGTAAGAKTCATGAAAATTAGTAGCTAGATAGAAACAAGACATGCATCTGGTGCTTTCCCCACAGACCGATATACATATATATATATATAATGAATGAACACTTACTGGACACCAAAGCATTTGCAGGACGTGCAGATGTGCCTCATGTCACACATCCATAGAAAACCTACTCCAGCATTTCAAATCATAAAATCATAGAATCAGTAAGGTTGGAAGGGACCTCTGGAGATCATCTAGTCCAACCCTCCTGCTCAGCAGGGTCACCTAGAGCATGTTAGACAGGGTTGCATCCAGGCGGGCCTTGAAGATCGCCAGAGAAGGAGACTCCACCACCTCTCTAGGCAACCTGTGCCAGTGCTCCGTCACTCTCGCAGGAAAGAAATTCCCCCTCACGGTCAGGCAGAACTTCCTGTGCTTCAATTYCTGCCCATTGCCTCTTGTCCTGTCACATGGGACAACTGAAAAGAGTTTGTCCCCGTCCCCTTGACACCTTCCTTTCAGGTACTTGTACGCGTTGATAAGATCCCCCCTCAGTCTGCTCTTCCCCAGGCTGAAGAGGCCCAGCTCTCGCAGCCGTTCCTCACAGGGCAGGTGCTCCAGCCCTCTGATCGTCTTCGTAGCCCTACGCTGGACTCTCTCCAGTAGCTCCATGTCTCTCTTGTCCTGGGGAGCCCAGAACTGGACACAGTACTTGAGATGAGGCCYCMSCAGGGCTRAGTAGAGGGGCAGGATCACCTCCCTTGACCTGCTGGCAACAGTCTAATGCAAGAGCTGACACTAGCTCAGGTGGGAACCAAGAATGCAAAATAAGAGCAGAAACCCAAATGGGAGGAAAATCACAAGCACTAGGAATCCTTAAGGAGTCAGCTGTACTTCTGGTGGTACTAAGGAGCACTAGGCTYTGGGAAGGGAGGTGACATGAAAAACGTGGTGAGCAGGGCCCTGCAACATCTTCCCACCTCTGAYCCTGCTTGCTCCATGACACACTCAAGCCATTCCAAACCCATACCTTGCATATAAATGAATCAGCTCYCTATTAGAGCTCGAAAACTGTGGAGGAAATGTATGAAACTATATCTTAACGGCATACAATAGAAGATGCACAATGCCCTTGCAATGCAGCAGATTATCCCCTGYCTCCCTCCCGCACCTTCTTTTCCCTTTTTCGGACAGATTTCTTTCCATTTCATTTTTTCAGCTGCTGCYGTTGTCAGGCAGCCTGGGGTTGCCTGTATGTCAGCCGTTAGGGAAACGATCTCTTGATGCCTGTGAGTAGCAGGGCCCAGATACAGCAGCAGCAACTTCAATGACTGAATAAATAACACAAATACACTTGCAYGCCAATACAGGCTGGCAAACAAGCCACAAAGGGACAGGATTATAAATCCTCTATGACCAGATCTTCAATTTTTGGTCTAAGTTTCATAAATAAAAATCATTGTTAGCATAACATGTTTATCTGGTGACTTTTTTATTCTTCCACATGAAACTCAAAATAATCTTTGCATTTTAAAGGGCTGAGTTTCTCACTACAGCTCATTTGATCTCATATACTTTGTGATGATGTTCTAATTTGTTTGGTTAGAGGTTTTATATATATATATGTGTGTGTGTGTGTATTGTTAAGAGCATAATCTCAGTAGAAGGACACTAACAGCCATTAGGGATGCAAAGACAACAACCTTCATCCACTGATCAGAAAAAAAGATGGAAATTTCAAACCAAGAAATAATGATGGAGTTGACAAACAAGGACTCGCCTCACTGCTGTGCTCAGCCCTATCTCTTTCTCCACACTGTGGGTTTCAGCTTTGGGTTATCCAAGAYGTGGCCACGGAGTGAAATCTGAAGTCAGCTGAGTGACGTTCACCACCAGCAGCAGCCAACCTTATTCATCCCTGACTCGCATCTGCCAAGATGCAAAGCTCAATAGTGCTTCAACAGTCATCTCACCACCCTGCTTTCCTGGGCAGGAGACTGTCCTCATCTCCTCCTACGATCTCCAGCAGGAGGAAAGCACAGCATTAAGTAACGCCGCTGTTACCCCTCCCGGCTCCGCAGCGGCGAGCAAGCAGAAGTTTCGAGTGCGACGGAGCGATTGACGCACGCGGGGTAGCCTTTTCCCCGGCGCTGACAGATTGCCATTTAACCAGCAAGTACGAGGAGCAAGCGCTGCTGCCTGCCGTCACCACAGAGAAACAAGGTTAACATTTTAAGTGATGGAGCGCGGAGCCTGTTTCCCCATGCCGTAGACCCGGGACTTCACGCTACGTTCAAAAACACTTTAATTTCAGTGATGGATACGCGGAGCTCACTTTCCAGGCTGTGAACTCATGACAGCTTCTCAGTTTAATACACCAGGAAAAGATTTACACCCCCACCCAACTCCCTTCCACCTGAAGGAAAGAAAAATACACATTGGGAGGAGACAAAGGAGAAGKGGAAGTATTTTATTACCCTGGATCTCTTTTACAAGGAAAGTATTTTCAGCCATCTGCTCTAATTATTCCTCCTGTATTGGCCACCGTCTTCATGCAACAATAGAAATAATTATCTCCTCAAGCGCAAAAAAATATATATATTTACAGGAACAAACAAAAGTTGATTATTTTTACCTCCCAGGGAAAAAAAAGAAACAACAAGCTACTTCCTAATGAAGGAGCAATTAGGAAGGTGGATAGAGCATCTATAATTAGAAAAGACAAATTGATGCAGGCTCCTCCCTTATACACACAGTTGAAAAAGACACAAAATCATGTTATTTGCTGCCCTTAGTGGRGTTAATGTAGAAGGTGGTGCCTAATGCCCTGATGAGCTGAATCTGTCTCCTGGCACCAACCCTGCCACTCTTGATTTTAAGACCTCTAACTCAAGATGCACTTGTGCCAAATTAACTGAGAAACACTCATCACAACTGTAAAGTCACAACATTTCAAGTGTCATGGATAAGTCCTCCTCTGCACAGCCTATGTCCCTGAGAAAAGTATTCATAGGACAGTCCTTCATCCTGCTCTTATAAAAGCAGACACCTGTGTGCAGTACATCACGCAAAAGACATAGGAAGTATCCCTTTTTGAATAAGCCAAAAAAATAAAAAACCTTTCTTCTATTCCTGGCAACATACAAGGAGTTTTCTAAAAAAGCAGAATTAATGCACACATAACAGCTTCATGGGAAAGAGGGGTAGGTACTTCCCAAGGATGATAGCAAATATCTTTCATTTTACAAAACAAGCACTCTCTTTAGCAACAACACAGTACAACACCTTTCCATGTACGCACAAATATTTAACCACTCAGTGGTCCATTAGGGAAAGGGAAAGCTCCCACAAATTAGTATAATTTAGTCAACTGTGCTATGAAATCAAAGAATGGCCAAACCAAAGATGTTCTTAACTAATAATGAATGCAGATAATCCCAAAGCCCCTCCAAAGATTCCCAAGATGAGGGTGCCATATGATGCTCATTAGAGAAGTTTTTTTAAAAAAATAAAAAAAGACAGGGAAGAGCTGTAGACTTGCAAGCTGTGAACCATTCTCAACATTAAGTCATCCAAAAAGGCCCATTTTCACTAAGAAAATGCAAACAAGGCTGAGATTAGCCATTACCAATTTTTATGGGGTTTCTTTTGCCCAGGGAAGGATTTCAGAGAAGCTGCCATCACACATTAKTTGATGTAGCCTGTACTGAGTTTCTTTGGAAATAAGAGAGCCTAAACCACCTAGTAGATCTTTCTTTGTGATCAGCAATCTATTAAAGGAATTTCGTTCACGTCCACTTCAATACAGTCCTTCAGCTTTGCCATTGCATGAGGCTTTTCCAAGGAGGTTTCTAGGCTGAAACTGAAGGACTGGAAGGAAAGGAAAGGAAAGGAAAGAACTTCCAGAGAAGCTTACAGTGGATAGTCTACTTCCATCCTAAAGAGGATGTTGGCACTAACTGCCTCATCAAAGTAGTGAAKAATTCTACTAACAAATCAGAAGCATGAATGTAAGTTCCACCTCCGACATATGTCGCAGCAGAGACCACATACTGGCAACCAAACTGGGAAGCAAAGATAGAGAGTGGAACCATCTTTGAAAAACTYGAGAAGAAAATGATACATAAAATTGTAGGAATGATTGTGCTAGAGTCACAGGTGATTTTGTTTGCTAAGGACCATACATAAATTAAAGACCAGAGGAAGGAAATCTATCTASAGAACTATACAACGGGGGAAAAATGAGTCATTTATATGAAAAGGCAATGTTATTCTCAAGCAGAATGGGAATAGTATTGTATCTATTAATCAATTAAGGCTGRAAAGTATCAGAATATTTCTATCAGGACAGTGAGAACCTCTAGGAATTCTCCAGATGCAGCAGGAAACCAAACTAGATTTAAGGTGGAGCCTTATGAATTAGTATGCTTGGCATGATTGATTGCCTGTGATAGAACTGGCCTGGACCATGATCCAATAGCCTTTTCCAAGGCTATGACATGATACTTTGATGATTATCTGTATCCTCTGTTCCTGCTTAACTTCTCTTTATCTCAGATCTCCAACTCTAAAATGTAGATGGTGTTATCCTACCTTAGGAGGCCACRTATTAGTTCCTTCATTAATGACTCTCAGAAGTATTGACACAACATGGATCATGGCTGGGCAGCTGGCTGGACATGAGGTCCAATTATGTACATTCTCCAATACCTTCATTTCTAGCTTAGATTGCCTGTCTCAGTGACTGYACCCTGAATTAAAAATAAAGAATTATTTTTTTCTTTTTTTTTAATTTTGGCTGTCCTCAGGAATCTTTGTGACTTCTACTGAGTTGCACAAGCACAAGAAGAGAAGAATCTGGCTGGGTATGTTCTCTATGGGACTGAYGAATGACCCTAGTCTCTCTCCAACTATTACAGGATAAATCTGTTTACACACAAAAAATTGACCTGGGCCAGTGAGGTGGGGCTAGAACCAGAAAACTGGCACGTCCCAAAGGTAAAAATGCATTTGCAGGCAACAGCATTAGTAACTCAAGACCATAAACAAGCCACACTGTCATTAATTACTCAGACAGGGGCAGCCGCAAAAGCAGTAAGAAGACCCAAAAGCCAACTGTAAATAGTTCGACTAACTGATTAGTTTGGAAAAAAAATGAGTGGGCAGTTTCAGAGGTCAGAGCCCGTGGCACAAGTAAGTCTCAGGCCAATTTGCAACTGGACAATGGCATGAGAAAGAACTTAATTCCTGGTTAAAATAACACCAGAAAAATCGTTCAAAAAAGCAACCACTAAGAAAAGGCTTTTTCCAGCAGGGGAGTAATCACTGCAATTTCCAAGCACAGAAGGTAAGGCTCTTTGCACCAGAGGTATTTAATTAAGGACACGGAATATTAGTTTGATCTAATGGTGCTTTCACAGGGAGGGCACTGAAAAGATATCRTTGTAGAGCAGTGTGTGTGTCCCAGATATAGAGCGAGTCACCTTTCTATATGGCCGTTCAGMCAACAAACTCAACCTGAACGCAGGTAGGTTGGTGGGTTATGAGCAGTATTAAGGCACACCACAACGAAACAAACCACTAGAGCCATAGGAAGGTCCAAGACTATTTAGTGTACTCCTTTGATTCCCAAAGGTTCATTCTCAAGTCTCTTGGGGGTCTTTGAGGCTCTCCCCATGGCTACTGGAAAAGGAAACGGTGTTTGGGCTATGATGGAAGGGAAGGGGGACCAAAGAGCTAACACAGAGGCAACCACTGATGCCTGGACATCTCAGCRAGTTCCTGATGAAAAACACTGAGACTAGGAAGAAGAGGTGGGGAGTGTCCAAGCCTGTGTAGCAACATCAGAATCAGGTGAGCTGTTTGGGGGCATGTTTGGGAAGGCACTGAGTTAGAGACAGAGATATAACAGTAGAGGCAGTTGTGTTAGACTCTTCCACGCTTTTAGTGAGAAGGTTCATCTCATGGAAAATGCTGTCCCTGGTGAAATTAATGCCAAAACTCCCCCTTGCTTCAAAAAAACAGGATCTTATCTTTTGGTGCCTTAATTCAGTATCTTACAGAAATCGATAGAGGAGCTCTGTTTCACAATTTACCCTTAAGTAATTAGTTGCTAATTCACAAGAATCTTCCTAACATTCATATATGATCTGATATTCAGAGACAATTTATTTCAATGAAAACCCCCTCTGTGCATTGTTTTAATAACAAACCTCACTCACATAAAAATACTGTGCATATAAACATATCAAGCAATTCAGTGTGATCTTCTAGCTTAGATACAACTTGACTGATCTTCCTGTTCCGGAGCACAATTAAAGGACACATGGAGTTTACACATTGCTTTAAATCAGTGATTGCTCAAAGGATGAAGGCTTCTGAGACAAACTAACAACAGCAATTTAATGTTAATGAGCAAATTGCAAGATCAAATTGTTTACACAAGTAGAATAAYCTAAGCCTGGTGGCTGTGCTGGACTTTGCATTACGTACTATGCAAACAGTGTCTCACAACTGAATGATCCTAACTGACTAATCTGAAAGCAAATACTGCAAATACAAATACAATTTAAGCACCTTTCAGCCACTTGCAGGAAAAGAAATCAAATTCTGTCTATAGCAGAGAGGATTTCTGAATGAGTTCTATAGTAAACAGGTGGGCCATGAGTCTAATCCACCCCACCAGTGTTGGTGGAGATCTGCTGATGACAGGGTTTTTTTTGAATCATGCAGATCCAAAACAGCTGCAAGAATAAAAAGGTAGATGGGAGGCTGGAGCACTCGTGTGGATCCAGAACCTGACAGCCCTTGACTTTCACACAGCTCCTATGGGGACACAGGTAACAAGCAAATTGAGGCACATCCCTCTTCTCTGCAAACCTGATTTGCAATGACACTGCGGTCATTTACCAGGCTAAGACTGAAAAGTGCTTTGATGATGAAAACTGCTACAYGAAGGCTATGACCTGGAATGCCTTATGCAGAAGGTAAAGCAAAGAAACAGCAAAACCACAYAGCCCAAAGACAAAAATCCAAAGATGTCACATGCACATCCAGCCAGCCAGCCAAAGCAGCGGGGCCGTATAAGTGACTAACTCAGTATCGTTCTCCTAGTGTTCTACCATGACATTTTTGTACTATTGCATTAAGAGATTCAGGTACCCCTCTGAATACTTCATTATGGTCCTAGTAGTGCTCCACTGAAGCATCTATTACCACTTGAAACATGTTRTCCAGCACCTAATGAAAGATATTASGATTTATACRTATGACTATTGTCTTGTCACCTGTATATACTCTCTTTTCCAAACAAATAGGATGGTACTTTGTCCAGCTGAACCAGGATGGAAGGAGCAACCTACTAGGAGAAGTATGGGTTGAAACCCCTGTTTTCTGAATGAAAACCTGAAGGGCTTGCTGATAACTGGTTAGCAACAGAATATTACTTTATTATCTTACAAAGAAARTGCATCATCTTTTTGGTTTCTGCTGAATCACTGCGGCAGCTTCATCAAAATATTTTGTCTGTTCATTTCCACCTGTTCAAAATATATTTTTAAAGATCATTCTAGGTTTCAGTGGGAGGACCTGGATGGATTCTATCTCAGGCTAGGGTCTAATGCAGATCAATAGTGCTAAGTTTTCACTCTCTGAAATCTGCATCCCTGTTCTAGTGCAGTGCCCTGTGTAGAGTTATTAATATCTTTCATTTATCTGTCAGAAGTGACAAAAGAAGTTAGAGATCTAACTGTCTTGGCATGCTTTAATAATAAAAACCCTCCTCAGCATGTGGAGCCAGGATCTACCATCCAGCTCCTGAGCACYACCAAAAACACTCCTGTTAACTTCACCTAAACAGTATAGTAATGTTTGCACGGCAAATGCAAGCCAGTGGGTCAGAATCTGGYCCTTAAAGCTGTTCCTGCACTGCAGAAGCAGGACAGACCCTGGGATGCCTCTGGCAGAGTCTTCCTGAGGTTTAGCTCAGAGCATCCACTGCGCTCCTCGGACAGGCTCCGTTCTGGACATCTGCATCCAGGTAGACCCCGTTACCCTTCGAGAATGCTCAGACTGAGTCTGCCTTGATGCCCAGGTTTGCAAGGAGAAAGTGCAGGCAACAGGCCAGCGTGGACATGAGAAGGCACTTGAATGACCACTTGGCACAGCCACTTCTCTAAAAGCTGTATCTTTATTCCTCACTTATATATGCTGCGTTATAGGGCCACAGGACTCGGGACCTCCTGCCGTCAGTGAGACCAGCAGTCCCACTGGCAGACTTCTGAGAKCAAGGCTGAAGGAAAGCGTTGAGAAAGCCTCTACTGTCCTTTCAATCCTGTACCTGCCCAGCAGGGAGAGGGTGTCACTCTGCAAGGCTGTTATTTCAGTAATGCAAGGGTTTTAAAGTGACTTGGCCTAATCTGCGAGCTCTCAGAGTCCGCTTTCAAATGCAAGGTCCTGTTTAGTTTTAGCACATCAACAACATGCTTTCTTAGCCTATCTGTATGCATTATCTACTGCTGTAATGTATCATGTACTGAACTACAGCATCATTACAGGTAAGTGCTCAGGTTTAAATGCAAACATAATTGCATAATGTGGTACAGCCAGGAAGAATAATGCAGGAAATAGAGCCAGCTCCATCTGATAGTGCAATCTGACTGGAACGCTGACCATTCGGATCAAATGTGCAGCCCAGATGGGGCAACCAAGAATAAAAGTGCTTTGTGGTATCTTTATTGTCATCGTCAAAAACACTTATCTGCCAGAAAGGTAAAAAGGTGAAGATGGGACTCCTACAGCAAAGGTCACATAAGCAACAGGATAACGCAGGGTTACAACAGCTGGGAAGATGTCACGCCTGAGCAAAGGCTACAATAGCACTTCCACTTCAAGCTGAATTTTCCAAGCCCTRATGGGAACCTGAGTGTTAAATGGCATTTAGAAGGATGGGGACACCCATAGTACATCCCTGCAGCCAAGGGTATCTACTTAAATGTAAGAAGTTCAGCTAAAATCTAGGATCCTACCATGCAAGTAGGGATACAGAATATAGATACAGATATAGAATACAGGAGACAGTTCCTGACCCAAAAGGCCTACCAAGCAACAGCATATCTACAGCAGAAATATGTACTAGTTTAACGAACTGTTTTTATATAGATCTAGTTAAAATTAGAATCAATTCAGATAAAGAGAGCTACCTAGTGGCATTTTCCAAAAGCATGTTTGATTTCAAGGAGAGCCCAGCATCTTGCTAGGGTGCGCATCCTGATGAGGGTGCACRGGTAGTGGAGGTGAAGTGCCTCGGTCCAGGCATTTCTGCAGCATTTCCTGAGCCACYTCAATTTTTGTCACCACTTTTCCCTCCAGCAACTCTGTCCTCGGACTCTCCCATGCAAGCAGGCTCCCAAGAAGGCAGAGTAGAGCAATGCCAGCTGTTCATGGACCTCTTTGCACCAGTCCTTTTGGCGCAGAAGGGTTCAAGACAACAAGAAGCAACACACTTAGTCCCAGGAAGAGGAAAAACAGAAAAAGACAGACCTCCTTGGGAGTCATCTCTATGACTAATACAGAATTCTCCTTGCTAGCTGTTTCATGCTTCTTTATCCAGCTCTTCAGGGGTCAGTCTGAACATCTAAACCACCCTGCAGGCCCACTGAGGGCTTGCTGGGGAGCAGTCCTCAGCACAGAAAGCAGAAACCACTCACTAAACACAGGCTAAGGCAGGAAGAAAAGGGCAAATGGGTGAAAAGGAGCGAGAGAACCAGGAAGAGAGAAAATGAGAAAGAGTGAAAGAGCAAGAAAAAGTGAGTGAAAGAGAGAGAGCTGGAATCCTTGCACGCATAAAACTGAGCCTGAGCCTTGACCAGAATCGCAGACCCAAAGAAGTGTGAAAGCAGGGAAATCAATCAATAAGCAAAACGGCAATCTCTTTCCTCAATTTTATACGAGGAAGTCAAGTTTACTGAGCTCCTCGCGAGCTGTCTTTGGCTAAAATCACCGCTAATGAGCTCTGACATCTGAAATTTAACTGGATATGARCTAACAGCTCCCAGCCCTGCACCACCCATGAAGTTCACTGGGAATATTTTGTTAAAGCCGTAGACCGGCTAACTGCCTCTGTACTGAAAAGACGCAGCGCTCACGGGAACGTGTTTATAGCGCCCGCTTCACCTGATGCTTCCCGGCCCGGGGACGTCTGCTTTTCTTCACRGGGCTTGCAGAGCCCTCCGTGCCCTCCGCTCCTTCCCGTCCCCGCTGTAACTGTTGGCTCCTTTTTACGAGGTAGCCTTACGATCCCTTAATGAAGTACTTCGCTCCGTGGTTATTTACGAGGACAGGTTGGAAACGAGGGGCTTCCACGCGCAGCGGTGCCGGTTTGGGAAAAGCACCCAGCGTTTAAGCGAGCAGTTTGTTAAGTCAGTCTGTCACTTGGTTATTATGGACTCGTCATGAAAACAGCCTGGCTTTACTGGCAATCACATAAAATTAACCCTTTCTTTAAAGGCTCTGGTAGATTAATTTTGGTATAGCTGTTTAACTCCCTGTTTTTTCCTCTCTTGCTACAGTAATTTTTCAGTTAACACTTTCTCAGCTGAAATAGTACAGCAATCCGTTCATCCTCCACCCATAAGCCTAGGTCACATCATTTACTTTGGGTAAGAGTTTGCCATGGCACCAACAGTAACAAAAAGTGAAAAATCAAACCTTTTTTAAAAAAGATTTTTTCCCCTATTCTGTCCAAGGCTTCTCCTCATTTCTTGGGGATGGGATGGAAAGCCTGATCCTGTGCTCAGGCCTGGGAGACTCTGGGCTCTCAGGCCAGGCCCCAAACTCAGYGCTGCAAAGCCACCTCCCAGCAGTAGCAATACCTGTAACTCAGCACCACCTCACACCAAACATCACGATGACAGAGGCGTTACGCCGCACTCAGATATAAATTGCGCCCTAGTGGAAAACATAGCAGATACGGAAGAAGGAAAAGGAGAGCTTGGTCTTCAACAACACGTGGCCGTGATAACCAGGCCACTTGCATGACCCGCACTGATCCTGCCCGTGCTAACATAAAAGTCCTGCAGAGCTCTCTGGGTTTTGTATAYACGCATAAGTCTAYCTCCTAAGTGTCTGTGGATAAACCRCCTGTAAATAGGAGCAACTTGCAGGACTATGGAGCTGTCAYACTACCTGACACGTGCCAACACTCATGCACAGGCTCAGCATTTTGTAAGATTAAAGCCGATCAATTTTAATGTGGCTGAGGAACAAGGACGTTGAGGGGGGAGGTTTTAGATGACCTCAGTACTAGGCATTCACATGTTGGTCAGGGTTTTACTGTGGAATTAGGTGCCTAAAWTGAAGCGCTAGGAAAAAATAATAATAATGATTGGGTTTTGATTGTTGCTTGAGTTTAGAGAGAGACATGCTCATCTCACAGCCCTTTGGTGGTGTCAGAATAGCATGAAAACATATCCCCATCTGTGATCCAGCCACTGTCAGGGTCCCTCCAGACAGCCCGATCTGGCCACGCCAACGCTATTAAGCTCTCCCAGCTTTCAAAACAAGGTGACCACATACCAAGTAGCCAAGTGCTTCTAGGTCAGCCAGACCACCTGCCTCGCACCTCGCAGAAAATTCTTCTCTGCGACATCAGGCCCATATTATTGCTTACCTAAGGTTTAGTGAGAGGACACAAAGTCAGCTGCTGACGCAGAATCCCACTTTAGAGATGCAAGAGCTGCCTGAAAGAGCTACTCTTTGACCCACRTCACCCTTAAGGAAGGGCAAGACCCTTTCTCTCCCTCTTTTAGGCCAAGCAAGGCTCCAACAGAGGAGAGCAGTAAGTCTGCGCTTTGCCCATCTCCAAGGAGTGAAGCCCTTTTCCCGATTAATTTGAGACGGAGAGATGGAGAAAGCTTCCCTTCGACTTCACCCAAAGCCCGAAGCCGTGCATCCCAAACTGAGTAATTCAGGACCGAGTCACAGGCTGAGGACCAGAGCCACGCTTTCAAACGCCAGCAGTCCTTCCCCCCAAAATTGCCTAATCGCTGAAGGAGTCAAATAGAGTCTCTGTCATGATTAAACAGGAAAGTGGCAGCAAGAGCCTAGGAGCAAACAGCAAGAAAATTTGCCCGTAGTCCCTCAGGAAGGCTTCCCCGCACCCTCCTGACCTTAATTCCAGCCTTTGCTTTCTGACGGAAGGGAAAAGCTTTGCTCCCTGTTCCCTGGAGGAGTGCCTTCGAAATGACAGTTTTCAGTCTGAATCCACGTTTCTTTAAAGGGTGGGGACAAAGGAAAGCAGTTCTCTCATTAAACGGCGCCAAGTTAAATTCTGATTTCACATTAGTCTGCTTAAATTCAAGTGGAAAAKCTTCCGCTTCGTTGTGTTTCAGGTCATGGGAGATTGGCAACCCKTCCTGGAGGCAGCATCCAGCACAAGCAATGAGGGAGAGGAGGTCTCCCTGAAAAGGCASATGCAATTTAGGGACCAGTCTTTCAGAGATGCTCAAAAAATGGTGGGATGGCAAAAAAAGAAAATACTATTCAAAATGGAAAGAAAAAGAATGTTACTGTTCAGCCTTGGATTTTCATTCTCACAGGAGRAGAGGAAAGAGTTAAACCTCAAATCGGAAGGTAAAAAGTTACAGCAGAAAAAACAACAACAAAGAAAGAAAAACCCATACCACCAGCACATCTCCTAAATTTCCCATTGCAGCCCAAGGCCCATCCCATTAAAAAAAATAAATAAAAAAATAGAAAAAGAGAGTGGAAGGAAGGGAAGTAATTTTGCTTAGCCTTTCCTCACACACCTAGCAGCCACTTTTTTATTATTTATTTATTTACCTCCCCGTTTCAGAGCAAGGCCCTTATTTTCTCATTTAGYCCAACAGAGATTGTCCTCCTAGAATGACCTTTTTTTTTCTCTCTCTCTCTCCTTTCTCTCCCTCTTCCTCCCCCCTCCTCCTCACTGCCTCCAGGCCATTGCCCTCGTGCCAGTAACTAGATAACACACTCTATCAGAGATTTTTTAAAAAAATCATTGCAAAGGCACTAGGGCTGATAGTGGCATCAATCCTAGCCTGACACAGGCTCGGGTCAACCATTTATCTCTTCGCATTGCCTGTGGTTACTGTGGAGGCCATCTTGGTTCTCTACATCTTAACAACCTTGCAGATGGTACCTCTGCCTGCCTTGATAGCATCCGCACCCCAAGACAGCCTTTTGCTTTAATTTTCTTAATCCGTTATGGACTCCTCCACTTCCTTACTCTGAGGCTCGCAAATCTGGATTAGTTTACCTGCATTCCCCCCACCCACGCAAAGACACTGCGACCAAGTAGGTTAAGAAATAAAGAATATAAAGATACAAAGGTGGGGTGGCTGCACTGTTAAAAGTGCATATATAGGAAATATATATATGTATATAAAATATATATATATATATAAAATATATATATAATATATATATACATAATACTGCAGTCAATGAGGATTTTCACCTAGCTTTACTCTCGAATCCTAGTTTGACTATTTACACTGACAAAGCACCCAGGAGCCATAATCAAAGCCCAGGACACCTTAATGGTGGGTGCTGTCAGAAGAGGATCCCCCCRACAAGCTGCAGCCAAAGCAAGCTGTTCCCTTAGCCCCACCTAGATGTGATTATTATGGCCAAATGAAGGGATTTGGGGTGCCACTGTATCTGGAGGGAAGCACAGGAATAAGTTATCATAATAATTGCTCTSCAATGAGCCAAGGAAAGGGGACTTATTTTACTGCCCCCACAAGCAAGCAATATATTAGACCAGAATCCACCCTGTTGCTTCTAACGTAAACATTGCCTCATCAAGGCAACGAGTTTGAGAAGGAAACAGCTCTCCAAAGTGCCTTTTACCTTGCTACAACATAGGGTAAACAGCACTGCTTCCACCACACTGAGGGTGAAGAAGCACAAGCCTGAGGGTGGCATCTCCATAGGCAAACAGCACCAGGGTCCGTTCTCTGGTGCCTGCTCGGAAGTGTCCACGCTTGTAGGCAGCTGATTGCATTCATACCTTGCTTAACCAATGACAAATCTGTGCGTCTTCCTCATGGGCATTACAGCAAGGGGAGCAATGGAGAAAACAGAGAGAGGMCATCGTCCATTTCTCCTCAAACATTTAATGGTGCCAAGATGGGAAAGTGTGGGAGGAGGAGAGCAGATGGAGAGGGATGGTCCAAAAGAAATCAAGGGGACAGAAGGTAGGAAAGAGAGGATGTTTAGGGCTGTACTGAACTCAGAAGGCAAGGAGAGAAGCCTAAAACACAATACCAATCAAAAAACTCCCTTTTTAAGCCTAAGATACCTATAAACATATCTGACCATAACCTAGAAAGCTGGGAAGCCTGCAAATGTCTGCAAGCAGGGTCACCTAAGCTTGAGGCTTTCATCCTCAAAATACAACCATCAGAAATCAGGCAACATGAGAATGGCACRAAAGCAAGAATGGAAGAGCAGCACATGGAAAGAGCCTGATGGACCTGCAGGAAAGAGTCTCCTCCCAGCATTTGTCATCTTCACATGGTCTAGAGCTTCAGCAAAAGTGCCACTGCAGAAAATAGAGTAGCAATCCCTTATGTCCAGAGTACTCTGTCTTTCAGGAATTCCCCTTATGCTCCCCAGAACTCCATCTAGGATTTACCATCTACTGAAGTTTCAAATATCTCCAAAAACTAAAACTATCTCATCTCCTTCACCCTCCAAGTTTTGCTGTTTCGAGAGAGCTGGTAAAAGGAGAAAAAGGAGAAAATGAAAGCAAGAAGAAAGGAAAGGAGCAGTTCTGAGGATCTACAGAGGAGTCCAAGAGATTTGGAGAGCTAGTCCTGATTACATTCAGCAGAATTTGAACAGCTGTGTGTCTTAGGTGACTGTGCACATTTCAGACACAGGTCTTTTTTGGGAGGAGGGGTTGGGTTTTTTTTTGTTTGTTTGTTTGTTTGTTATTTTTGCTGAGAAGTGAAAAACATCATTACCTCAGTATCAATCACTGAGTTAAAAATTCACAGATCCTCAATACGCTAAGCTACTTCCTAAATCTCAAGACTTTCCCTTAATGCTCTATTTAAAAACAAACTAAAAGCAGCACAGCATACCCAGGCAGAGCCATAATCCAGGATGGCATTTTTATCTAGCAAGTTATTTTTTATTAGCCTTCTATTTCTTARTAGGGACCCCTTGAGGGTTGGGTTGTAGAGGATTCACTAGCATACCAGCTCAGCTTCCCCACGATTGACTTAATATACATGATGTCTGCCCTCCGACAAACATTATATTACCCATCTGGGCCAGGGGAGGAGGGGGAATCAGTGCAGGGAAACGTTGCTCAAACAGCATGCTTGCATGATGATTAGGTCTGGTCCAGTGATCCGGAATAATAATCTGAAGGCTCACTAAGCATAATAGGTTCGGAAACATCCAAGCCTGGTCAAACCTTCCCATGAGCATCCTTTACGTGTGTTATCGGCGTGTTTTGCACGGCTCATCAGTGTCACAGCAGCTGACATCTCATTATGCAGCCAAGGTGGAAGTGGACAGGTAGCGACTGAGCATTAGAACTTATCTTTTTCCTTTTATTATTTAATTCATATCTTCCCATTATCCCATGTATCATGAAACTGTGAACTAATTAAGTCCTATGGGATATACAATCATTGCCGAATTCCCCCCCCCTTTTTTTTTTCTCCTTCTCCTTTCAGCAGACTAAATTGCATTATATACTGATATAAAAATAATTCTGCAATTCTTCCTTAGCTAATAATGGAGCAAGTGACAAACGCTAACGATGCCAAATGGAACAGTGGGGCAGAGGCATGCCRCTTACTTCATATGACCTAATTAAGTCATAAAGTGGTAAGTACTTCAAACACAAAGTGAGGCAACTTTCAATTTCTAAAAAAACACGTAAAGAAAACATTTTCCTGGGGATATTCAAGCACAGACCTGATCCCAAGCAAAGGCCAAGTCAGTAAAGTAAGGGACAAAACTCGAGGTGATGGATGCAGCCTCACCTTCACTGGAAATACAGCTGTTTTCCTCCACCGAGGGTCATGCCTAAGAGTTTTCAAAGGAGTTCAACTGAACAGCAAACTCAGGTAATTGGCTTATGAGAGAAATCTTTACACACCGCACRCAACATGAAAAGGACAGTTAGCATTTTCAAAAATACCTTCCAATTTRGGGTGGCAGATACAGCCCAAGTTTCAAGCAAAGGTAGGTTGAAATAAGAGGTAGAAGAACTTTCCTGTAAAATTGAACAGGTAGTTCATCCAAAAATTAAAGCATCTAGAGTTCAGTTCTTAATTTTTTGTTAAAATAGATCTTCCTATATATTTATCAGAAAAAAAAAAAGAAATTTAAAAGAAAATGCAGCTATCAGAAGTTTGTACCTAGGTACAGCGAACCTCTARTACCTGGAGTATACACATATCCAAGTCAATCAAAACCGATTCAGAGAACTAACACTTCACTAACTCTCACAGAATGCACGTGGTRTTTGCTAATCTCTGCCGATAATTTTGGTGTCCCTGGCTCCCACATGCATGTGCAGTTTTCACAGGCAATGAGGGAACGCCGTGGGAAGGCACATAATATATTTGGGATATGACCTGAAAAATGGAGGAATGTGTCTGTCTGGCAACATTTTGAAATTCAAAACCAGCTGCTCTTAACCAAGGTTGTTCTTTTCTTCSTGCTTTCATCCTCCTGATAGCAAGGACTCATTTATACTTTTGCCAGCCTTTCTGTGATGCTTCTTTTTTACTTTCAGCACTGTCTGGAGCTAATCCACGGAGGCCTTACTCATCCCTGCCCGAAGCCTCCCACAAAGCCCAGCCGTGCTAAGATACCGCCAGCTCGTTGTCCTGACGGAGCATCATTCAGCTGGCAGAAAAGCGAGTAGAAAATGAAACAGCTGATTGGTGTAGCTATATATGCTGACAGCAGCTGAGGATCAAGCCCAGTCTTTATGAGCTGCTTTGAGATCCTAACACGAGAGTGCAACAGAAGTGCCAGGTGTTATTATAAAGAGATGTAGTCCATTACTTGTACGCTGAGTTGTGTTGCCCGTTAATAGCACCATTATCCTAAGGCACGTGGTGCTATTAATGCATTTCACTGCTTGGTGCTGAACCTGGGGACCATTATTTCCACTGGAAAGGTAAGGCCAGTTCACATGACATGATTTAAACCTCTACAGTGAAGCATGCGTACGCTGCACCAAGTCGTAAATCTTAACAGGATGCTGTCAGCTAGAAAGGGACCAAAATTGAAACCATTTATCTGAACTCCCCACCCATCCACCTCTGTTCACCGAGGCCAGTTTTGGGAAGAGGGATAAAATGATTCCAAATACCCTCGGGGTTCATTAAGCAGAAGTCARTCCCAAACCTGAAAGCATTGCTGGGTTTGTCCTGCTTCCCCTTCATTCATTCATTCGTTCAGGACACCTAAAACTTACGGATTTTCCCCACACTGTGCTAARCAGCTGGGGACAAACCTCACAATGTCTTCCTATTCTTGCTCCCACCTGAGCCCAAAAAAAAGGAAAACAGAAAACAAACAACAACAACAACAAAAACTCATTACTGAGACTACAGGACCTGGGATACACCTGGGCCATTCAGACTGTGGTGAACAGGCGGTGGTGGGTCCTGTACGCTGGGCTACACAGACAGAGACACCSTTAGCACATGTGAGAGTGAAAATCTACAGGAAACCCAGCAGCATTTGATCCGAGACTGGCCTGAACACTTCCCTTTGGTGGCCTCCTGCAGTGGTTAAATAATAATCTTTTGGCTTGGTTTTCCTCCTTAGCGGCGCATGTTTCTGGTAGCACAACTAGCAACACCGACGAGCGAAGAAGCCCACAGGAAAGGAGTCAGCCTACATTGCGCAGAGCGCGAGAAAGCCAGGAAATGAGGAAGGTTGGCAGCACTAATAGGAAAAGGATATATGTGACATTCCTTTACAGGCCAAGGACAGACTTAAAATATTTGGTGTGATTTTTTTTTTTTTTTTTAATACAATGGAGGAAAGCAGTTGTATTTTAGGAGACTTGGCTGCAACGGTAACAGGCATCTGCTAAACATATACAGGACAAATTCAGAGACTTCTGGCTGAATAAAAACTTCATAATCCGGTGTTAGAAACACACCAAAATTACATTGCCAGGACACTGTGGCTACTTCTGGGTTTGGCAACAGGTAAGGGAATTTCACTGCAGATAGAGTTAAAAATTACCACGACATCTTTAACATGAATCCTGAGCAAATAAGGCTTCAGTTTCCCAGGTCTCCTCCCTACTAAGAGGGCTGCATGATAATTTGCTTTACTAGATAAAGGACAATATTTATTGCGACAAGTCAGGTGTCTAACTCATCCCACCRGTGTTGTCATTTACACAGTAGGGCTACACCAGCTTCCCAGGAGCTGCTCATTCAGGGGAGAATGGTAACAAAGGAATATTTAACATTCACCAAATATCTCCCCCTCGGCCCCAAATTCCACGTCACAAGTGGCACAATCCAGTATTTCAGCTCAACATCCCCAAAAACTCTGAAAGGATGTTTTGGGCTGGCAATGAACATTTTTAGATACTGAGYGTTAAGATGATATTAGTTAAGAGTCACAGGGTTTTTTTTTTGTTTTCCAGAATAAACTTTGCTGATGTCTTTTTGCTTGTGATTCGCACACACAGTCCTAGAGAGATTGTCCCATTTTATTTCAGATGCTGAAGAGGAGCAAAAAATAAAAAACAAAAAMACAAATATAACCACAGCTGAATCAATGCTGAATGCTAAGTCTCAGCAGGAGAGTTTAAACTCCGTATCTCACGACTAAGATATCTGATCAAGTGACACYGATAAGAGAAAATAACACTTTTGGAACAGAATTTTTTTTTATATAAAAAGAAAAGTATTAAAAAAGACATACACCAAGCAGAAAATAAGATAAAGCTCATTTATGTTTTATAAAATACATGATTAACCASTTAACCGTTAATTCAGCTGCACTGCATTAGAACTGCTATTCAAAGTTGGAAAGCATTTAATATTATATATTACTGCTGCTTAGCCTAAATTGTTTTTTTTTCTGCCCCCTTTAAATGTACACAATATTACAAATTTAATTTTAAGCTGTTTGAATCAGTCTGTAAAAAAGATTTGATTATACCTGAGTGTTCTGGCCCCAGTTTTTCCATATCTCAGTAATCTTGGCGGTAATTGGCTGATTAGCTCCCTCACACTCCATCTCTGCCTCAGTTTCCATGGTAATGTTACAGGAGCTATTATAGATGAGAACTTCATCTCTTTCCACTTTAGGGCTGAAACGAGAAGGGAGGTTAAATGGGGTGTCATCAATCTTAATGAAATGCAATTATTTTTACTCTTATTAATCATTGCAAGCCATTAGCTTGTGGCAACTCCTGGCCACCATTTGTCAAACTTTGCAAATTTCTGTAATTTTGTTTCCATTCTTTTATTGTTTATTTGTTTTTTCCCCCCTTTATCTGCACACACTCATGATGAAAATACATGCAGTAAATATCTCTCAGTGATGCCTTTCTGCTTCCCCAAACTATTACAAATAGCAGCAAATGCTCTTTCTAGGACCAAGCCAGGAAGACAAGTGCAGACAACAGCCAGGGAATCAGCAGTGTTAGGATCCAAGATGGACTCCTACGTGGAGAAGGGTTTGTTCGTGTCTCCCCCCTCCCCGTCTTACTCACACTTAGCAATGGGGAATGAATAACTTGCAACTCCCTTAGGGCAAGTGGAGAAATTGGAAAAACCACACAACTGGCTAACTGGTCCCTAATTCCAACTGTGAAAAAATGAGCTCATTTAGGGGTTCCAATTCCTGCTACCCAGCTGATTGCAATGATGCTTTGTTGCTAGCATTGGAACATTAACTTAGTAAATTAATTAAACTTACTTAACAGCCCAGACTAAGCAGATTCGATATATGTGCCAGTTATACTAACAGACGTTTGCTCTAAAGTCTTCCCTTGCATGGGGGAAAGAAGTAATGACAAGGTGGTGGGGAAGAGGCATTTTTACAGGATCTTGCTGCTAACAGCTGCTAACCCAGCTATAGGATCCAAAGTCCCTCAAAATGAACGGAAAGCTTCCTGATATACTCCAACAGGCTTTAGCTCAGGCCAGGATAATCCAGTGTCACTTCACTTTCATTCTTTTCCCTCCCATTCTTCCTCTCCCCCTATACCTACATTATAGGAAGGAGAGCAAAGAGGAGGTAAGTTAYAGCAGCACAGGCATAATCCAGATTTCATTCCACTGTTCTGAATAGTCACGAAAGGAAAGACTTCACAGGGGGATTTACTCACCAAAACAGARGAGCAGGTAGGTAGTACCAAGATTTTCAAATGTCTTGAGATTCCTGAAAATCCCAACTCGTGGGATTTTCAGAAGTGCTTTAGTTAATCAGGTACCTGAGTTCCACCAAGACCAATCCAACTGGAAACCCAACCCTCAGAGCCTTCTCAGAAGAAGGATGATCAGAGCAATTGGATGAAGCTGGAGTTTTCAAACCATGCGGGATGTGACAGCTTATCGTACAAACACAGAATTGCTCTGAGAAAGCATGTAAGGGTATTTGTTTTGTTGCCCCTTTCCAGTGTAATTGGAAGTTAACATGTCAAAGGAAGCAGCCACATTAGCAACAAAAAAAAAAAACCTTCTGCAAGTAGCTCAACCTTTTTAACAGTGAATTTTTATTTATATGTTTAAATGAACCTTTCCCTCTACTGTATCAATAATCAAAAGCCAGCCGTAGGGAACTAAACTCRCTTTTGACAGCAACACTTTGAGAACTGCTCTTGTCCTATACAATAATTCAATGGACTGGGCCATCTTTCAAGACTGCATATTACTTTAAAAAAGGAAAAAATGTTACAGGAAAATGCTGCATCCTTTAAATAGTCAACTGTTTTAAGGGAGAAGTGGTCTGTAGTTAGCTAGAGCAAGGGCCCAGTTTACCAGTCTTTGAAGTCGATGGAGGGATCTCCCTCAGTGGTCATTCAGGTCTCTTTACAAATAATTAAKATATTTTATTTGAAGGCAAAGGGCCACTTCTTCCCTATCCTGCAGTAACTTCATCTGAAAGCTGGATGCTGCAAAACTGTTAATTGCAGTATTTAAGGAAATGCAACAAGAGGACGACTGACTTGCAAAAGGGAATGCACAAACATATCCTGGTGCTAGTGATGTTGATGACAAGACTTGCATCTCTTGTAAGGAACATGCATTTGACATAAAGCGTTCATAAAACRTAGGCTATAGTACAGACTACATTAGGAGAATCTTCATTCAAACTAGTACAAAATTAGTAAGAAAAAAACAGGAAAGATATAACATGTAGTAAAGCAGGGAGTATTTTCAGGTTTTAGTGTCACGGGAAAATGGTTTCAAATCTTGAACATCTACACAGAACTCAAATCCAAATCTCTTTTTTATTATTATTAGAACATATTTAGAACATATTATATATAATATTATWATACTGATATTATGAAAAATATCATTAATACAATATATGTGGTTTATTTCAGAAATTCCCAAAACTGTTTATTACTTGTTTGTAATTTTTCTAATATTTTGCTTCAAATTCCATTAATATTTTGGAAAAAAAAGCTTTTCTGAATTGAAATTTGAAAAAAAATACTTTAAAGGGTCTTAAATAGGTCTTTTTGATGATTTCAAACTCACTCTCCTTTCCCTCGCATTTTCCAAACTGGAAGATTCACCCAAGATAACCCATTCTCCCCCTCTCCCTCTTTCACGTGAGCACAATTKAGAAATAGATTCACCAGAAGAAACATCATTCTGCTGGAAAATTCCTTAGCAGCCCAAATTTTAATTCCTAAGTACTAGAGGACTATGAACACAACAAGGGGAAAAGTTAGTGACAGTAATAAAAAGGTTGGAGAAGCTGCCCAAATGGGGGGAAAAAAAGTAAGAAAAAGTTTCCAAAAGGTGAAATGTACTTGATTTAAAAATATCACCCTGCAACTGAAGGAATGGTAAACCATTGGCGTCTAGGGGCATTTACAATTAAATTGGACAAAAAACACAATGAAGAGCAATAAGAAGGCAGACAGTAAATGGACTGCATGACTTAGGTTTGGGGTTTTTTTTCTGCATGTTCCATGCAAAATGCCCAAGGGGCAGATGTCCCTCCCTGCTCACCCTGCTGACACCAGGCTGGAACGGCAGCAGAATCAGAGCAGCACAAACAAGAAAACAACTASTGAGATCAGTTTAATTTCAGAGATTATTTTTGCCTCTAAGTGTCCCCATTATTGTCTCCCCCAATAAAACTGTCCTCCCTGTCTTCTAAAAYGCACCTTCTGTGCAGCTACACTGAAGTACTCGGACTGTACCATTATGCACCAGTCAAGAACGTGTTCACCATCTCATTGTGGTGATACCCCAATTTTCTATTTGTTCAAGAAGAAAATAAGTGTCTTTCKGAAAGTTTTGCTCATCTGTTTGTTCCTTAATTCAAACCTCCTTATTCTTCCTAAAGTAAATGCTCTGCAGGTATAAATCCSCACAGCTCTATTAAAGGCAACGGTACCAGTTGACACTCTCAGGCAGTTTGGCCTTGGGTTTGCATAGCCTGTGCCTTGAGTTGCCTGAGCACCCATGCTGAGCAAATATTGTACAGCCTGCTGAATTTTCTCTGTGACTTTCTACTCAAGACACTGCTTGAAGAGAGGGAGAGGGGAAAGGAAAAAAAAAAAAACACTTCTGCTTTTCATAATGCCTAATCTTTTTCCCCATTGGCATCCACCAGATGTTGCTTTGGATCAGAAGATAAATATTAAAACCTAAGAAGGAACAAAGCAGGCTGTTTACGAGATGGATTTTCTGATGTCTCTCAAACATTTTAAAAAGATGGGAGAAAGGGGAGGAGGGGGGCACTAGAGATGCTTTGATAGACATCAGGAATGAATTTCACAACCCAGCGGTGCTCTCTAGTGGTCTCAAGGCCAAATCGCTCCACTGGCGTCAACCTAAGAATTAGAAATTTGCTCTGTCGTCAGTCCATCATCTTGTCTGGTAGGGCCAATTCTGCATAAGGTGAAATACCTTCTGGGCGATATTGCCCACAGCTGGGGTCACGCAGTTGCCACAGAGAACCAGCACTAACCTGACAAAGAGTCCAGCAAAAYGCTGCTGGGACGGGTCGATGTCCTCCCCGTGCCGCTGAGTTCGGTGGTCATCACACACGTACAAGTAAAACACAGACCTTCTCTGGCGGTAGGAAGCCACCGTGACCTGAACCTCACATTTGATGAAGGTGGCCCCAGCTTCTTGGCAGTCAACCGCAGAGTGCGTCAGGCCACAAAGAATGGCCAAAGATGCTGTAGAGAAAAGAGGGGAAAAATAGTCCAGAGAAGCCTACGCGCCACTGAAGTTAATCAGATTCTGGTTATTGACAGCTGTCACTGTGGATTCTTGATCTGCACATCCCATCCTCCCCTTTAGTATATCCTTCCTGAGGATAAGTAGGTCTCCATCCAACTTCTTCAGCCCCTTTTGATCTGTGTGTGTTAGCACGTGCCCTTGCGTGACAACCATCTAGGTGGCCTTTGGGATCAAACAGCTCAYTGGAGAAGAGGTAACAGGCACAAAGTCTTTCAGCAGGGAGCTCAAACTGCTTCTAAGGTCCAGTACAGCTTTTTAAATCCAAAACCAGGTTTAGTGAGATCATTACCACAGCTTGGAGGGCTTCTTCTAAGGAGAACGTGCAATCTGGGAGATCTTGCTTTGTACCTGAATGTGACTAGGGACTCGGTCCAACTCATACGTGTCGTAGGAGGTGTGAAGGGAATGGATGCTTGGCTTTGAGGTGTATTTAAGGGGCAAGCTGTGCGAACAGAAACTGGATTTTCTTATTCTAAATCCAGACAGAAACGCTAACAAAAAAATGTGAATTGTCACTCTGAATTTCAGATAGGTTGAAATGTTTGGTTTTAATAATGTCAAAAAGAAAAAAAAATGCTTTCAACATTAAACCATGCCAGCAATCAAGACTGCTTCACAAAAAAAAAAAAAAAAAAAAAAAAAAAAAAAAANAAAAAAAAAAAAAAAAAAAAAAAAAAAAAAAAGCGCGTATAAACACTTCTAGAGAATTTTCATTAACGCTGGACTAATCAAACAGTTGTAATGAACTACTGAAAAGGTTTGTGGAGAGTATTAGAGCCTACACTGTAGTACCTAAGAGCGTTCGTCAAATATCAGACGAGCAATCAATAGGAATTTTTTAAGAAAGGATTTTCTCTGTTTGTTTGTTTTCAAATTCCAGTTTACTCCAAAGGTTTCTTGTTTGCTAGGAAACTGTCATTATCAATGAATATCTTAGTGCCTAAGTGTTTCTGAAAATACATTTTGAAATGGTAAAAATATGAAATTGCTATGTTACCTATGTTAAAATATTTAGGGGTTTTGGATAGAAATGATTTTTTTTCACTTTCAGACATTTRTATGGTGCTTTTGAAATGTTTATATCTAATGTTTACAGTATTTTTCAAATAGTAAAACCTATCGTTTCATTTGCTTTAAACTGTAGAGTGAAAGTTCACAATTTTTCAATAATATTTTTGTCTGAATTTAGAATGAGAAAAAATTACCCACATCTTCACACTTTATGTTAAATCTCTTTTCTTCCTAAATCCAGTCATGATTGGCTTGTCCAGCATCTATTCAAATACAGCAAAACACAATCCCTGCCTTAAAGGTCTCATAGTCCATATATGACAGACAGAGAGATGACAGATAGAAAAGCCTACAAGAATGACAGAACTATGCCTCTATTTTGCTTTTATTGTCCAGAAATGGTGTCTAGAGCAWCCAGAGGTGCCCTACAGTTAAGTTTTGTGTTTTCCTGCAGGCCAGGCTGCCATTCCCTATGACATTTCAATGGCACTAGATAACTGCATTTTGGTCAATGAATACCAAACAAAATACTACAAATAACTTGCCTTAGCAAAGATGATGCACACCAAAGCAGTTAGGGCACTAGCCTTTGCTTCCTCGGCAAGTCCACAAATTTACCGYGGACAGAAGGGGAATTTGTTCCCCTTCTCTAAAAGACTGTAATAGCTCCTCCTGCCTTACTAATGGCATGAAAGGCTTTCAGATGCGATAACGAAGACCATGCAACTGCTTTTGATGAATAAGAAACTAGAGTAATATTAAAGAAAGATTACATTCATGTTCCACAGTTTAAGAAAAACTACAGGTGGGTGAATGAATCAAAAGAGATATTGCATATTTCTCTTGCAGTCTTGAATACAACCTGGCAGAGTTGTCCTGGGTCCCTACAAGAAAAAACAGCTGAACCCGTTTCTGGGATGAAGGACCCACAGAATCGACCCAAATATTTTCCTTACTACCCTGATGCTGTCAAAGAATTTGCCTGGTTAATGTAGGTCATCAGAAGATATTTCCTGTACAGCCTTCAGAGCTCAACAGAAGAACAGCTTTTTACCCTTTGAATAACCTGGAAGAGTTATTTGGAAACTGGGCATTTCTGAAGAGCTCCAGTATCCCCATCTCAGCACTACTACGCCTGCAGAAATATAAGGCCTCGTGTTTTACCAACTGCTGAAATAATTTTTAATTCAAACGAGGCAAAGGGGTTTGTTGTTGTTGTTTTTTGTTTGTTTTTGTTTAGTTCTGAAGTAAAGGACATGGCTGCAAAGGGTTGTGAAGATATCAGCCCAAAATGCAAGAAACCCCAGAATTAAAACTAAAACCACTTTCTCACTCTCCGGCTATAGGTGAGAGGAACTTCACTTCCACACACTACTGCTCCGGTCCATCTGATGGAGATAGCACTCCTTAGGGAGTCTCCAAATCTCATCCCTTCTTTGGGGATCTCTTCCTTTGCTCCTAGAGGATTTCTTMATCCCTTACTCAGTTAAGTTCTGACCTTTCATCCCCCTCCTTCCAACCATTAAACGCTAATATCCCTGGGGCATATAAGGGTGCCATTATCTCCTGCCACAACGGTAAAAAATACCAGTCAAAAATAATAAAACCCAGCTCCTTTATGTATTTTATATTCCTCATAATCATAGAGCCTGCTAATCATACCTGATACAATCCCGTCAGTGATGTTAGTGTATTTAGCCCATTAGAGCTTCTCCTTTGAGACCAGATGCAGTGGCAGTCAAATCTCTGCATATTGGTAATGGTAATTAGCCTGCTGCCCTCAACCCTGTTTTTGAGGGATACTACAGCTTAAGTCAGGACCCTGGGATGTTCAGCACAAGGGCTTTGTTCCGGGTCGCTGTTTAATAACAACGGTCGGACGTGTGATGAGACTATAACCTACAGGAGCTCCAAGGGCAGCTGCCGATTTACTGAACAACTGCCCAAGGTGCAAAGCCATGCATCCCCAGTTGCCCACCACTCACTGAACAGCTGCAAAGCGTAGCATTAACATGTGCTTAGAGGAGAAGACAAAGGTTAGAAACAAGGAGGGGGAAAGGGAATGAAAAAAGAAAAAGAAAAAAGGAGAGGGAGAGAGAGAGAGAGAGAGAGAGACTTGTTAAGGTCATCAAGTCCAACCTCTGCCTATGAAGAATTGCTCCCTGTGAGACATTCATTTTGCACAGCTGAGTTTTAAAAGTCCCAAGAGGTGATTTTGCAAGCATCTATTCCACCGCCTGATAGATCTGACTGTCAGAATGCTCCTGCTTTGTAATCAATATTTTTTTTTCCTCTCTATTTCAATTCTGGACTTGAAGGACAGAAGAGACCTTAGGTTTGGTCTCCATAATAAACATTAGAGGTCTTAGGTGCTATTCAGTTCCTAATAACCACAGCACATCCTCTTCAGTTCTTCTCCACTTACTCATACAAATCATCCCATTTCCCTGGATACAACTGAGTCCTAGCTGAATGCATCCTTCATGTATTTGCACCTCTACATCCAAAGCATGTTCCTCTCTCTCCTGCTACCCTATATAAAGTGCTCTGCCAAGCTTCCTTTTGAACCAACCTCATTTCATTTTTATCTCTTAATCTAAATCCTTTTCCCTAAACATTCACTTTTACCAACGTAATCTGCACAACGGTAGGTCCAGGATTTGCTTCCAGAGACCCCAAATGCTGTAACTCCAAAGTCCTAAAACTAGGACTGTTGAAGGCAGCCAAATCACACCGAGTTTTTTCCCCAATGGATCTTTCCATCAGTTGACCTCCTTTTAAAGGCATCTTCCTTACCCTACCTCCAATGTCAAATATATAATCTTAGGTACTTGTTTACTGCAAAGCATATATACAGTACTTTAATAAGGCCCAACAGGAATTTTCAGCTCTTCTCTCATCAGCCTAAAGCCTCCTTCTAGTCCTCTCATCTTTCATAGAGTATAATTCAATCCCACAGACGTTAGTTGTGTGTTCTGTAAATTTAACCTGGGCTGAACAGAAYCCACAGCTGTATTTGCACTAATGAACAGCACTGCAACAAGAGTAACAAAGAAAGTACAAGAGGGGCATAGAGCTCTTGCGATCAAGTTGGTTATCTCTGTACCAGAACTTTTAAGACTAGTGGATTGGATTTGGGGGTTTGGGTTTGTGGGTTTTTTTGTTTTTTTTCATGAAAGGATTTCTGATTTTGTTAATTTTACCATCATTTTAAGTTTTAAGGATGAAGCTCAAATTGAAACTGTGTTTTGATTTAATTTTTCTGAAGGTTGGAAAAGACAACAATTTTTCATAGACATGTCTGTGTTTGTATTCCTTTTTGTAGTGCTCTGGGTTGAGCACAATTTAGTACTTAGTGTGCCCAGGTCTTTCTTGTCAATGATCAGACCAAAACCTTCCTGCAGCCCCACTCAACACTCATTTCCAAAGACAACCCCATGGGGCAGACTCAGTGCTGAATCCTGCTGAGACCTATGGTTCTTAGTAAATACTGCCATTAAATGGGAGGAAGTCACATTCCCTGTGTACAAAGCCTTGTCCCACAGAGTGGATCCCATGAGCAAGCTAGGTGGACCAGCTGGGGATTCCCACAAAAATATCTCTAATYTTAACAGGCCAGATATAACATGATCTAGTGCCAAAATCCCCGGGCAGTGAGCTGCCACCTAACCTCTGAAAGTGCTAGAGGGGAGGTGTTTCTGCTTCACGGTGTGATACAACAGAAGAAACACAGCTTGAACATGTTTTGYGACCCAGGCCACGAGCCACACCAGGAAATGTCAAATAACATCCACCCTGCCCTCACCAGCTCCAGCACTGAGTGACCCCATAGACCTGTCCCTCTGGTCTCCTTCACATCTCATGTCCCTGCATCCCCCAAGCTACTTAACAGCCTCTCCCAGATGAATGTGCCAGTGGAAGAAAGGTCTGAGCACTAGATATGCGAGTCAGAAGTAGCAGACTTCCCTGGGCAAACAGCAACAGGTAAACTGCAAGGTGGGACTGGGTTAATGGCATTTAAGAAGTCCACTCATCTCCTAAACATTGGGGATGTATAATCCCTTAAATATCTATGGTGTGGAAATACCCACATAGGCTGGAAAGTAGGMTGGTTTTTACACAAATTCACAACACAATTTATGTAGATATGTGTCATTTATRTAAATAAGCACACCAAATACACTTATCTTGGGAATACAAATAGCATGGCAGATTTTTTAAGCAACCTATGGGGATTTTTTGTAAAATGCAAAAATAACRTTGTCGTATAAAATACATCGTTGACTGATATGGGAGAAACGCTTTTGGAACTGGGCAAATGAGTCTTGCAAAATTTCAGGAGGAAGAGAGGTTTTCTTGGGACCRGACCTGCAGTACTCAGAGTACTAGCGTGAGTGCGTTAGCAAGGTAACACATCCCGTGCAAAGATGCAACCGGTGAGAGGGAGCAATTAGCATTCGCCTGCTGACATCTAGTGTCAGTAATAGACATTGAGGCCCTGCCTRCAGAACGGTTTTCCCCAGGCTCCCTCTGCCGCCTACCACTCAGTGAATTTTGAACACAGTTATTAACGTTTTCACAGTTTGGATCAATTTGATTACATTTTATCCCATTATTCTTCCTGCAATAAGCAGCCTGCTGTAGTTTATGTTCTATATTTTTTTCTTTCTTTGGAAGCATTCCAGGACCATGTCCTTTTTCTCCTTTAAAATAATAATAATAATAATAATAATGTTCTCTGGACTGTGCCCAGATCCTTTTCTAAAAAAGGGAATTCAGCCCTTCCAGCCTCTCAGTTGTTTCTTTTATGAGCACTTGAGGTGTGTGAGCCTTCCCTCCATGCTCCTCATTTTTTCTTTGTAATCCTCATGGATGAGGAAGGAACTGTTCAAAATGACAAAAACAGATTTAGTACTTTAGAATTTCAGAATAAATTAAGTCAGAAGGGACCCCTGGAGATCTGTACTCCAAACCTTTGCTTAAAATAAAAATAAATATGATGTTGGATTGGCTTCCCAGCAACTTATCCAATCAATTTTTTAAAATATTTTTGAGGATGGAGATCTCATATTTAACTGGGCAAAATCCTGGAAATTTRCCACAGCAGACACTCTTATAGTCTCCTTCCTTCCAGATCTGCAAAGGAGAAGAGGCTTCAGACCTTTGGATACCTGTACGTCCACAGAACTGCAAGGATTTCTGTAGCTCTCAGGATGCTTTCCCAGCATCAGAGCTAGGTAAAGGCTAAAGCTTTACACTATCAAGTGTTGCAATGCCACAGCAGGCACCAAGGCTCTGAATACAGCATTTGCAGAATGGTATTTTTCTCAAGGTGAGATCTAAGAGTCTTAAATCCTATGATTTTGTGAATTTTAAGAGCCTAATTCTGTGCTGCCAGTATGGGAGAGACAAAATGTACTATATGTCTGTGTCACACCACAGTTCATAGCAAATGCCCTCCTCCAAAATCAGGGCATGGTTATTTCTCTCTCTCAGAGAGCTGGAAAGCATAGCYGTGCTCTCCACTGTGCTGCCTTTCACTACTGGAAGAAGATGCTCTGGCTGTGGGATGTCCCCATCTTCATCTCACRGAATTCAGCTCCATATTTCCCCCTTCCCAACGGCAGGAACTAGCCACACTATATTACTCATTCACCTCATCAGTCATTCACCCTCTCCTCCAACCCCCTTCGCTGCTGAAGCTGCCCCACCATGCGGCCCAACACAAAATGCATGGGGTCACTGAACAAGGACGTTTAAGGGAACTTAACTCACTGGACCAGAAATGATGCCCAAGAAGAACTTGGCTTTCTAGCTCCAGTCCCACAACCCTCAGGCACTATTTTTGTTTTGTTTTTGTTTTGTTTTTTGGGATGGTTTTCCCTGAAGAACCAAGGTGCCTCAAGGAACTACTTGTTGCTCTGCACRTCTTTATATTACACAAAGCTTGTAAGCATGTGTGGCAGCTCTGGCCACAGGTGCACAGGGAATCTACCCCAAAGCCCATGGCTGCTGATGCAAAAATGCCCCATAAATGCCATGGACTTTGGACTGAGCTCAGGAATCCCAAGTCAATGCTATGCTGGCTCTTCTCCTTTTCCCAGCGAGTTTTAGGACCACYAGTGCTGCTTTTACTCTGTTTCCCCACGATGAGATACAATGGGGCCCCTTATATTTGACTTAAGATTTGTTTTTAAGGCGTATTTTTAATTCARTGTCAGGTTTTGTGCCTTAACTTACCATGCAAGCGTGGGGCAAGACAGCTCAGGTCAGTTGTTGTCATGTTGCTTAGAATTTCACAAGGGTTTCCACAGATGGTGACTGCAGTGTGCCCCGGAGAAAACCCAGTTCCACGCAGGTGAACTGCTCCTCCATTCAAACCACCTTGGGRAAAAAAAATAGGATTCATATCCAACAGCCAGCTACCTAAAAGGAACGACCCAGTTATAGCTGAGGAGGATCTTCACTTGGATATCACAAGCGGGTCTACAGGGCTGGACACACTTGCCGTATGTTCAGTCTTTCTGTGAACTCCAGCAGGAGTTCATCTTGCTAGCTCATACAGTATGAACATACCAGAGTCTTCCTTCCTTTGTATCCAGCCAACTTTATCTGACTACCGAAATTTCTGAACCCACTGCATAATCRTTGTCTAAATTTTAGCCAAGAGACCTCTCTCATGAAGTGATAGGAATTCAAATGAACTATTATCTGTATATTTAAAGAAGAGAGAGAGAGCTGATGGATTAGCAGATCCACTAGCTACAGCACAGTCCACTAGCTACATAATCCCAGCAATTTCCTCACATATCCTGTATACAAGAGATTTACCTCAGTACCTCTAATAACATGGAGAATTTTTTAAATCATAATTTTTGCTTTTACATGAGCTACCCGCAGTTGTAGCAGTCCACCACATTGGTGAATACTGTGGAGAAGCTGCAACAGTCCTTCATGGCTTACCCCAGTTGTGATACACAGATGTCACTGACAGCTGAGAGATGAATGTCAAGTTAGAGGAAGCCCAGCCCTTGAGGACATCCAGGCCCAACACGTGGTACTCGCCAGCAGGGAGCGGAGGAGCTGAGCACTGCAAAGTAGCCTGAGTGATGGTGATACCACTACAAGCAAAGTCCCCAACAAATACGCGGATGCTGTCCGTCCCTACGACCTGTGATACGGTCATTGTTAGGAGGAGGCCAGATGGCACAAGTGAAAGGAAAGCTGGGGTGAACTCCTCATTGTAAGTTATKCTTCCAAGATAATAGACAATGCCATCGACTCTTAGCCTCAAAGCACTAGTCCCATTACCAGGAGGCACCATGCACTGGATAGCTGTACAGGTAACACTGAAAATGAGACAAGGATGATGGTCAATGAGAACAGAAGTCGTGTTCTTTCCTTTCAGTGCTGAGCCTGCTAAGGTGAGCAGGCCTCCACCATTAGTACTGAAGTTTTGAGGGTAAAACTGGTGCACCTGAGGCACAACAGTGAGAACCTCAGTTGCTCTTCTGAAGCATGCTTGCCCACATCTCCCATTGAATATGGAGATGTTGTGTTTCCCCGGGGCAATGCAGTCTATCTGGCACTTGATGCTGGTCTCATTCCAGAAAATTATCTCGCAGATAGCTTGATTGTTCACATGTACCACAGGGCTGTCACTTAGCCATGCCAGTCTCTGTCCTTTGATCATCATATAGGTGAAYGTTCCATTAGTTTCCCAGGTCACTAAATCTACAAGAGGGGTCCACTGCTCATGCAGGTGGAGGGTACAGTCTCCAAGGCAGACACTACTGATCCCATTGACAGTCACTGTGACATTAAGAGCCCAGTATGCCTCAGACAGCTTCTCATAAGGTAAAGGATGGGCTCCTGGAAGGAGAAAACACCTAATTGCATTATTATCAGAGCTCTGGATCTCACAGGAATAGTTACCCTGCAGGCTCACCTGTACCAGATTCCTCCTGGATTTTAAGGCAATACCTGATATAACGAGTACCATCCCACCACAAATTGATCCTTGTGTTGGGAATATGGAGGTTACCTGTGGAGTTAATGTAAGGGACTGCAGCCTTGCTGCCATGTGAGCATATCCTAGCTGCCTCTGGATAACCCTAATATGGTAAGTCCCAGGTTCCAGGTTGTTCAGTGGTAAGGAGCACCAGAAAACCATTGCAGAATTGTTGCTGTATTGAAACTCCAGTTCACATTCACTGTTCCCAAGTTTAGCCACAGATCCAGTGATGTTTATCCCCTGGATGCTCAAGAGCAGACTGTTGTTTGTGACCTCTGTTTCAACAGTAGTGATCAAAGGAGTCAATGTCCTTTGATAATTAAAGACAGTGGTCGTCTTTGCAAAAGGAACATGTTGAAGTGACCTACTGTTGATGAGCACATTTACGCTAACAGAAATGTCTTCTGAATCTTCATTAGRCAAATTAGTAGCTGGTGGGGTCAGGCACCAAATGGTCTCTTCTGCCAAGTGGGTAATCATACAGGTTTGCCTACTCATTGAAACAGAAACCATGGCAGGGTTTTGGCCAAATCCCACCCCAGAGATCGTTAGCAGTGTTCCACCTAGGAGTAAAACAAACAAATAAAGCAGAAGGATGTTACTCAGGAAAATAAATAAATAAATAAAATAATGACTGCCTACAAGAAATTCCAAACCATGAAACTGATAAACATGGAAGACATCCTTATCCAGTCTAAACAGAATAAATTAAGTCAGTTTTTTGAACAAAATGGCTGTTCACATGGTAAYGGAGATGTCTGGGGAGATAGTAGAAAAAGCCATCTCGTAGTTCCTGCTACATACAGAGAAATAGGACTCGGTGTTGTTRTTTTCAAATTAAAAACCCAATACCATAGACCTCTTTYAATCTTGAATTCTACCTGRACATTCAGGCAGAAATACTTGTGYGGCAACCARCTTAAYRTAACYTCTAASAYAGTGAGTGTCTSTGAGGTTGCCAACAGCACCATTAGATTTGACAAGTTCCCATGGTCACCTGCCTGTGAGAAGAAGTTCCCTAACTGTAGAAACTGATATTGCTGAATGATCCCAGCCTTAAGTGCTCTCCTACCTAAAGGCTCAGTCTGCACCATTTAAAATAGAGACAGAAAAAAAGGTAAGATAACAGCAGGTTCTGTACCACTGTCAAAGGCAACTCTCACCACAGTTTCCTATGCATGGGCTGGAAGAAGGCAGGCTATCTGCTTTCCCCAAGAGTTTCCTGGATTATTTTCTTCTGTGGACATCTATTTATGACCATGGCAGGAGACAGCAAATGGGTAAACTGGCTCTGGAAGTGTAGGATCATTCATATGGAAGAGGAATTCATGAAGAGTTAGGCATAAGGTTGTGAGCTCTGTCTGGGGCTGTCCTTGGGTCTACTGTTGAAAGCTAAGAGAGTCTTGTAGAGAAGTATGATCATATACTGCTCCATCCATATAATCTCTAAGGCATCCTGTATTTGGGACACTCCAGGAGACCTGCTACCTTTGGTCTGATCTGGAGCARTTGTTCTAGGGTACGCCCCACCAGAGTGCACTTCTCCGCTTTGACAGGGGAAGAAGCCTTAGGACGCTATGCTACTAGCCTGGGCACCAAGAGTAGATGTTAATTAGCTGGGATAAGCATGAATTCCAACGTTTGGATTTATATGACTGTTTATAGGTGAAAAGGATACTGTTGCCTTGGTGTTCAGAATAGCAGCAGCATTGAAGGAGGAGAAAMCCAGGTTTTTGGAAGTGTTAATGATAAAGGTGCAAATCCTTTAACATTCTCAACCTAATTCCAAGTGTCCAAGCTCAAGCTGCCTCACTTAAAACCACCTAACAGATCTCTCCCTCCTCCTTTACTTTGCAGCACAGACAGTCCCAGTGCACTGCCTTACTTCAGGCCTCTGTATCCATTATGCTGACAAACTCTAGAAAGGTTTTGCCAGTCATCTAATCAGCTCTTTATGTCTGCTGGAAATCCATGACCCTCTTTTACCTATGATCTGTGTGGAAAGTAAGTATTTTTAAAGATGGGTTCATTTCCAGTGAGCTCAAGTCCCTAACCCTTATGGCCATGCAAGTGTTAAAGACAACAAAAGGCAAGGGATAAGGGGTGGGAGAAGGACTGATGCTTCTTTGCATCCATGAGAATCTAAGTCAGCTTAAGCCATTCATAAAACTACAGCCAATAAGTTAATCAGCTGTTATTTAATCTTCAATTGACCCCTAAAAATAAAAGAACCATGCAGAATTTTTTTTAATATAGCTTAATCTTTAAAACTGATAGCCTTTGCTCTCTAAGCTCTAAGTTCTCATCTTTCAAGGCTTGGACAGTTTACAGAACTAATCATGTATCACAAAGACTTTGAATTTTTGTGTCTTTAAATGTGTCATGAGCCTGGGAGAGGAATCTGTGGAGGACCTGAGGTTACATGACAAGAATTGCTCTCTTCTCTGTGTAAACATTTCAAAGGATTCACGTAAAATTCACTGAGTGAATTCAACTCTCCCTCACTCCAAAATAAAGGAACCTCCCCTACCTGTATTTTAAGTTTTGAAATGAAACTTTTGTTTTTAATTCAATGGTGTTTTGCTTGAACACAGTTGAATGGTTTCAAATGTTTAAAATATCTGGAAAGGGATTAATAAATATTTCAATTTGAATTTAAATTAACACTGAGAAAGGCTTTTGTCTTTTTGAATTAACAAAAAAAATAAATGCTCCCTTTGGGATCACCTRAAATGAGTGTTTGCTTCAGACCATGACCAGACCTGACCACCCRCCTGACTTTGATACAGAAAGCCTTGAAAGATGGAGATGAAATGACTGAAAGATACAGCACAGAGGAGTCAGGTGTGGGTGTGCTCGTTTCCCGAGTGGGAACATGCAAAGATAGAGGAGCAAGAGCTTAGGGAAATTATATTCAAAGCACAGGGGCCCCTGAGCTAGGCAGCAAGACTGAGGGATGCTCACTACAATCCCATGTTTCCAGGCTGCTGCTGCCTGCCAGTGGGAGTCTGCATAATAAAAAGTCACAGATTTTAAAGCACCCTGTTGAAACCGATGTGAAACAGGATGCCCTCTCCAGTCCTGCAGGGAAGCCATATCCTTGATCCCTTTAACCTCCATAAGTGGCTGCAGATGTACTGGTGCTATTTACCCAGTAAGGAGCCACAACACGGCTCAATGCTGAAGATCTYGGAGACGTACTGGATTAACGGCTCAATCCTGCAAAACACAAGGAACATAAAAAGGTTTTTTTCTTCTTTTTTCTCCCATGCTGCATGCTGTTCTTTCTTACAACCCCCTCAAGGCTGAAAGGCCAAAGCCCACCTAGCATGTCCATTTTGTTCCCCCCATAACACAAGGATGACAAGACCTCATGTTTCAAACTCTTTCTATGCGATTTGAGYCATGTCTTTTAGCAGCACCACTGTCTTACCAAGTGGCAATCTGTGGACCAAATCCAGTCCACCAGGCACAACTGAAAAACCTACAGAAAGAAGCCAAAATGAGGGGGGTTCTACCAAACAGATACTGCAGCTCTGTCTATAGATAGGAGMTGCAAGAGATATCCTTCCCAGAGACATCCTTCCCCTCTTCCTTCCTCTCATGAAAAAATAAGCAGACTGTTGGCATAAATGCAGCAAAAGGAAATCTAGGCATAACCTGCCAAGGCCGCTCAGTTAGGGGTGTAGCTCTGCTCGTGTCTCACCTACATCTATATTGCCCCCTCCAAAAAAAACAAAAGAACCAAAACCAAAGCAAAACCAAAAGCCACCCTAAGCAGACACGGTAGAGAACCAGAGTCTCCTGATCTTGTAAGTCAGCCCACCAGAGCTGTCTTCTGGGCTGGCCCATCTCCCTCCACTCACTACCTCAGGAGACAAAGTATCAGTGCTGCTCACACACTGCGGTGTGAGACGGGGTGAACTTGTGTGCATCATCCCACCAACCGCACGCTTTCTCCTCCTGACATTCATTAACGTAACAAGCTGTTTAGGGCTCTTTGCGAGCAACACAAGCAGCTCGTTTCTCCCTAACGTTCATTCCTAGCAACTACCGTTGACAAGAGCTGTGTAGCTAAGGAGCAAAATTACGTTGCTTGCGAACACACTGTTGTATCCCACTTTGAGGTGGGTTTTCTCCTACATTTTAGTTCATTTGTATTACATTTATCTAGGCATGACCTTGAGGTGTCACATTAAAAAAACAGCATAACTTAAAAATTCTCAAAATAAGGCATTTTTTTTTTTATTTTTCAAACTATCCTTTGTTTTTCTTATGAAAAATGTTTCTTTCCTTCTTTTGTGTTCCTTCAGTAGAATTTATCTGCATTTGACCTGAATTTGTGAATAACTTTGATTGCCTGAACATGCATTTTTCATCAAATCAACTATTTTTAAAAATATTTCTCTCCTGCCTCCTACCGATCCAAGGGGAGTTAATTGACTAGCATTTGCAGTTTGCTGACTTAGTTTCCACAGATCAATAAATGCCTTAATAATTATTCATAATTTTATACTATACTGCATATTTCACTGTTAGGTACTGCATTTGTGAAAACTTTACATTTCTTTTCAGATTAACCCTAAAATAACAAATAGGACAGAGAATTAAATTCATATATGAAGGAAAATACATTCACACACCTATCTGAAGTATTAACAACACAGCCATTGATGATGACAGAAACATTGTACCATCCTGGAGCCAAGGCTGGAAGTGTCACATTAACACCATGGTCTGTCTGTGCCTGAATTTGTGCCCACAAATGCCCAACCTGGACCTTGACATCCAACCCTCGGTAGCTGGCAAATGAGGATATTTCAATCTGGAGTTCCTGACCCCCTGCAGAGAGATGAATGGATGGAGCAATTTCAGTGTTTCCAGCAATAATTAATTTAGCACATTTGAACATTTCCTGAGGAAGACCATGGAGTCCCATCATCCCAGGACTAGTCCAGTTACATACATCAGCCAAACACAAAAGCTAGAAGACCACAATGGTTCTGTGCTCTATTTGCCCCTTGGCCTCYCTGATAAGGTGGATAATCACCATTTTCTTTTCTTTYATTTTTATTTTTTTTAAGAGAYRTTACCACTAAGAACTTGACTATGAYYGTCTAAAGSCACTCACAGCCTACTGATTGACATTCAGGATTGAACTGACACCTTCTAACTGTATATGTCTAGCCTGTACATATCTGCAGTTGATTAGAGTTGAATCTAGCCTTTCTAAAGCCCATGTAAGTTGAAGTTGAGGAGTTCTGGACTTTTTCTTAAATCCTTGGCAATGATACAAACCAGACCTTCCATCACTGTCCAGTTGTGGAGGTATCTAAACCTAGCAGGAACCTCCACAGCTGATATGAAAATTTCAGGGGGTATCTAAAGTCAGATGACCATACATGCTTCAAAGCAACCTTGTTGCCATGAATCAGGCATCTATCTCCCATTTAAGCTCTCTAGTGAGCAGAGTGATATTCAGATGATATTTTCCCACATTTGTGCATTCTGGAGTAACAGAAAAGGACATGGGCAGAGGGGAATGGAATTCCATAACCTAAATTCCTTCAGAAATAACTTTAAAAAATTAGGTTGGTACATGTCAGCCCAATACAAACATTTTCACTGAGATGGCCGTATCTCTAGTCAATGAAGAAAAACTGAGYCTATATAGCATGAATTATCTTACCATAAAGAAGACACTCTAAAGAAGTCAGGCAATCTGACCACAGAACTGCCAAATGCCAACTGCCAACTCTTCACTGACTATACCAGACATCTAAGCTGCTAACACAGAGGTGTGCTTAGGAGGTGAACCTCATCCCTCAGTCCCTTCTGAAGGATGTGGGTTCAATCGCACAGAAGCAGGAATGTGCAGTGCCAGAATGGGGTCTTCAAGTTCAATTCCCTATTGTCATAGACAACCGCGCTGCATAAATCCTATTCCAAATAGATCAAGCAAAAGGTATAACACCCCTTTAACAGCCTCCTGAGCCAGGCAGCCTGAAATACTAGTCTGCTCACAGAGTTGCTCCAGAACAGCTGGTGAAGATCATTTATCCCAAAACAGTTCCATTTTTGCCCATTCCTGCTCTTTGCTGAGYTCATCCCCCTTTGAAAGTGGACTAAGCTGAATGTGGCACTGCTATCCCAGCCACTCAGGGAGCTAGTTAGGAGCAGTTAATTTGATTAACGCTCTCACCTTGTCTTAATCTGAATGAACTTTTATGAGTTAACATGTTCTTGCTAGAGATTCAGACCTGACTAGCAGTTTTGTCAACCTTGACTTTAACATAGTCTCTGTAGCAGGCATGATACCAGCTACCATTCAAGCACCACAGCTTCAGCTTAGAGGGAAGCTTCTCCCTTACAAGAAGCAGGAGATGCTGTGCAAAGCTCCTGCCATCTACCAACTCCTCTAAGCAGCTCTGGAAGCCAGTACTTCCCAATTCTGCATGCACGCGGAGTCAAATAAAGTTTTAAAGTTTGAAAGCCTGGGAAGTTGAATATATTAATAACATGAACTCTTTGGACTCTTGGTCAATTGTCAGCTTAATCCAGGATGCCTGGAAGGCATTGGTGTAATTTATTTATTCTTTTTATTATATAGGAAGAAAATTATATTAAAAGCTGAAGCCACAGAGGTTCTGAATAGAAGATTGAACTCAGCCCCACCACCGTTCATGAGACTCTATAACATTAAGGAATTCCATGCACCTGGACTGCCCGCGGCTAGAAAAATCTCCCCTTGGTGCTATCATATCTGAATAATATTCAGGTGATAAAGGACATTTTCTCTTATTTATGCATTCTGGAGTAATAGAAAATGACACGGGCACTGGGGAATGGAATAGAAACACCGAGCGTGCAGCAAGAAACGTATCTCGTCACAGACACAATCACTTCACCCGTCACGTCTTCACTAAGTTTGGTCAGACTGCCGAGCTGGGGAGAGCTTTATTAAGGTGTGCACTGGAGAGGTTGGAGAAGAAAAAAGGGAAAAAAGAAAAGAAAGCAAAAGAGTCTTCCCTTGGATGAATAGGGGGTGGGGAGGAGAGCAGGAACATTTCTGTCTCCTTCCCAGCTTACACCTCTATTTGTCTTTCCAAAACGTTTACCCTAGAGGGCTGAGAGGAGACTAAAACAAGTGAAGTCAGTTTGGGCAGCTCAACCTCAAAGAAACTGAGAGTACCAAAGCCAAACCTAACCCTCCTTAAATAGAGTTGAGACCACAGGATGACCTCAGTCAAAGGAAGAGGACGATACCCAAACTGTAACTCATTTGTCCTAGATTATTGAAAATCCCTGTAGGGAGGAAGCATACAGAAAATAYGGCAATTTATATGTCGCAGGAACCAATACACTCAGCCCTATCAAGATAAGAAACCTACTGTCCCTTCAGCTACTAACTAAACATGTTGGAGATGCTTCCCCCACAAGAGACTTTAAAATCTACAAAAGGAGTAGCAGAAATAAGGGTACCATTCTGATCATTTCACAGGTCAGCAAGAAAGCTAGGAATTGAGGCTTCACATCCTAATTTGGTRTTTAATTTGCTAACCCATACCATCCTTCCAGATGTGTTCAGGGTCACCTGCTTAACATCTGTAAAACCTCCTGAAAGAGGGGAATAAAACCTAAGTTTTGCAGGCTGGGACGTTGGGTCCAAGATCATTTCAGCCAACCCTAAAGGTGGTAGCTGAGCTGGTGTCCCTAGCGAAAGAAAGTATTTAGATTCAGTAAACAACAGCTATTATTGCTATCGTTTTAAACTCCCACTCTGGATATACTGCTTGAAAACTAGTAAAGCAACAGGCTACAGAATTAATCAAATAATGAATAAATAAATAAATAAATAAATAAAAAGGAGGCTAAAAATAGTAAGAGAAAATAGATCAAGGAGAAGGGAAAGTTATTAAGTAATCTGTATTCAAAGGACAAAATTTCAGTGGCCAGGGCCTTACACTTTCTTGATTTTTTTCCCCTCCTTCCTTAAAACAAGCTTCCTGCTACTAGGAACCTTGGGTCTGATTGCAKTCCAGAATGTAGTAAATCTCTCTGAAGTTTAATTGGGATGTTGCCACCACAGAGTCTGTGAAATCTATGCTCATATTCTAAAGTTATGAATCACAAGGTCAAACAAAAAGAAATAGTTTTGCTTGGAAATGGGAAATAGAAAGACAAGTGTTGCCTCTCTTCTAYTTTCAGCAGCCCAAAATGCACTTAACACACTCTGGTTTTGGCCCATCATTTAGAATCCTGGAGAAATATGCTCTCAAAAGCTCACTTTTCTGTTCGCTACTGAACATGCCAACAAAAATGAGTATGATACAGAAATCTTCAGAGTAGAATTAGAGAAACACAAACATGACAGAAAAGCAGTATCTCAACCTTGACATCCTAATTTTGGACAGCTCRCCATATGGGGCTGGGGCCAGCACCTCATTATCTCATCTGTGTTAGAGAAAAAAACAACATAAAGCAAGCAGAGCTGACAAGGAGGCTTCAGGTTAAAAATAATAACAATTAAAAGAAAAAAAAAATCTGCATAGCATCACCAGACCCATAAACCTCAAGGGCTTCAGCCCCTCCATTTTTAGCAGTATGAACTGCACTTCTACAGATGAGGTCCAATCACATCCATTTGAATTTAAGGAGCCTCCAGCCTCTTCACCTGCTATGCCACTTCTGTTTCTGCTCAATGATACAACCACAGGGTTTAAGGAAGGATCATACTGGAATAAGTTGGTGACTGTTGTCGATTCATGCCCAGAAATCAGTGTCACCGGGACAACAGCATCTTCTAGCCCCTAGAAACACAGATGAAGAAAATGTCAGGGATGAGAGTGCACTAATAAAAATTAAATCATTCCCTACATGAGTATATCTCCATACTTTGGTTTGGTTCATTTGAGGCTAACCTAATCATCATGCAATCTGATTCTTGCAGTCGTACTACATTTCATAAGTGAATCCAGTGTTAGTTAAGCTAGTTTAAATTGTAGGTGGAGCCCAAACAAAACCAGGTAGCCCAGATTTGGCTGGTGGACCATTATTTGTCTTTCCCTCTAGTGTAGCTCAGGCTAGCACAACAAAGAAAGGTCTGTAAGCTCTCATCATACAGCTGATTGTACCCCAAAATGTTGGTTTCTTACCCGAGAGGGAACTTTGCATTCAATTCTTGTTGAATTTCTGGCATTCTCGGAAATCGTGCAAGGCTGAGATCCAAACAACACCGAGTTTATCCCTTCCAGACCAGTCCCTCTGAGAGTCACTCTCAGTCCTCCTACAAAATCAGTTATTCCTTTACRCTCAAGAAGTGGAAAGATATTTTGATATAAAAAGCATTTTTTATTAATGGGTGGTTATAAAAGGGTGTACGGTTTACTGGTTAAAACATAAGCATGTTAAGATGMCATTAGTTTATTAACATCAATAATGATCTGCTTCCACTTTGTTGTGCCCTAACTTCCTCTGTTTCACTGGGGATATTTTTCCATTATTTGAATTCTTGTCTGTCACACAGGAGAACGGCATTTGTTTTTTAGTTTATTTTTTAATGATGTACTTATTTAACATTGTAAGGTCTGGTCTGTGATCTCACCCTTAGAAAGATCCCCAGCCCAAAAAAAAAAAAAAAAAGGGAAAGAAGAGGCGCTAAGAATGGAAAATGAACTTAGCACAGCAGGTGCTTTCACAGTTCAAATAGCTGCCATGCACCCTGCTGTCAAAAAGCCCTGTAGCATGTGTCCGAAAAGCGTAGGTTAGAAAGGGGACCTGGCAGGGCTGGTGACTTCGCAGAGTTGTGAAGAAGAAAGTCACAGAGGGCTGGACTCTGTGAAGTGATGAGCAACCCCAGCTCCCGGTTTCACCAGCCAAAGCTGAGTTTTTGCAGTCACATTCAGGATCACGCAGAGCACAAGTCGACTGACTATGTGCTTGGTCTTTCTGCAGCACGCAATTGCTGTCCAAATAGCCTGAAAGAAGCCTCTCTGCTTCTTTCAAATGACCAAAGAATTCAATGGCATGTCAAAGAGAAACAAAAAAAAAAAAAAAAAGAAAAAAAAAAAGAAAGAAAACAAATGGGTATTAAAAAAAAATCTAAGATGTAGAAAATTCTTTGCTTTTTGACATGGTGCAGAGACAAATCAACAAGTATGCAAGAAAAAATAAATCCTCCCTTAAAACCTACATCTCTATGCTGTAGTTGGAAGGCCAAGGCATCAGCACCACAGTGCTAYCAGGCTTTAGGACCGTGTTTGGACAGACAGGCTGCTCAGGCAGGGATTTTACTGCTGCAGTGTGCATGTACTATCATGGTTGCATCACAACACAACTGAGCTCTTTCATGCCTTTCATATATAGAATTTAAAACTTTTTAAAAGCAGAGATGTTGTTCTTTGAGTAAAAGGTCCAGGATTTGGATTCAGGCAGATGAGGCTAAGTTTCTACAATTTCATTGCAACTCCTGAGGGATTCACCTAAATACAAGACAGGGGAGCGAAAGGATGGCCATTCACAGTGTTCATCCCCAAGGGGAGCATTCAGAGTTGGGCTTAAGCCATCACATCTGAATATATCACAATTACTGCAATATGCGTATTCAAGGACGATCTGCTTGGCCCATCACCTCTATGGGTCCCCAGTGCCCTGTGGCAATGCACACCACTAATCACAGGCATTAGAAGGACCCAGATCTGGGACACAGAACTGATAGAATTTGCAAGACTCAGAATTCCRGTGCCAGAATCAGAGGTATGACCAGAGTCAATCTAGAAACCAGTCCATGAAATCAGGTGCAAGGTAGAGTAATCTCTCTGGGTGCAAATCTCATCTGCAAAACATAAAACTGACTTTTTTGATCTTTTGTCTAATTCTTAGARAGTGTCTGTATCACACTCAGCACAAGGGGCAATGCATGGTCTTTAAGTATTCCCATTAATAAATAAGCAATGGAAAAATAAACGAGGAGGGAAGAAACTAATTAGTCTAGCAACAGTCTGAGCAAGAAAACAGGATAATCTGATTGCCCATTTTCCCTGCACCTAGACCAGTATTTTGTTRATCAAAATAAAAACTCCTAAAGGTCTTAGCATATGGTAAGAATACTATACYGGTGAAGCAAAATCCTATTCCTCTCTTCTTCTACAAACCCACCCCKTATTCTCTCCTAAGATAATTTTCARTGCAGCACAAAGCTTCTTTCAAATATACACCTCCATCAAATAGAAGTGAGGCAAAAGCACAGCAGAGCCACAAATAAGTGCTTAGACTTATTKGTACAGTATAAGCATCCTTAGTTTCATGAAATATAAAAGGAACTCCTGAATCCATATAAATTCTCAGTTGTACAGTGTAAATAAGGGGGGGGGGGAACCCACCTTTCTTTTACAAGGAACTCATTATACAGTGGTGACAGAGTTCCTTGTATCTTTGTCTCAAAACATTTTTTGCTGCTTATTCTCTAAATCAGAGAAGTCATATCTAGAAGTTCAATCTTCTAGATCTCTTCTGGCTTGTACCAAAATTAAATTTGCTCTGATGTCAAACAACAGCATCCAAATATGTTCATAGAAAGCTCCTTCCATCTGCTGGAGCAGAAAGCATCTTTACACAGACATTTGGCTTACAGGAAGCTCTGTCATGAGGAACTGACAGACACCACCAAGACCAATTATGTTTTGACAAGAGGGATCTGATGATGTGAAGTGCAAGATGCTCCCTATCCTCCTCCCCCGTAAGGAGGAGTTTTCAGAGCCAGCAACACCAAAAAACTCAAAACTGAAGCCACTTCTGTTATAGYTGATAAGAAGCCTCAAATTTAGAGTACAAAATCCACACGTATCATGTAAAGACTAATAATCTTAAAGTTTTGATATCTACACTTATATCCATATGCAMTAAAATACTGCATATGCACACTTTACGATAGGATTGAAGAGAGGTATTTTAAGTGGAAGAAATTAAAAACACAGATGGAAGCTGTAATTCTTTCCAATTATAAATGTTCAAGGCATATGTAATGTAAAATAGCATTATACTTGCTTTCTCTTTAATGAGTGACAGATCACTGTAATTGGGAGAAGAGCTGGATTGTCAGGGAAGGAAATGAGAAGCAAGGCCCAAGCACTAAAACTTGTCATTGTTGGTTTGTTTGTTTCTTTTAGGGTTTTTATGAATTAGAGCAGTGAATCTCAACCTTATGTAGCATATGACTCTCCCACTAGGAAAACTTTTTAAAAAAGAAAAGGGTTAGGTGTGTCTTTTCCTATATATCCCAACAACCCATAAAGAAAAGGAGTTACTAACTTCAGCTTGCCAAGACACGTGGTTGTGTTAGCCTAGTGCTGCTGCAAGGCCACGTCCTGCTCTCAGCAATGGTTGTTAGAATCATAGAATCAGCAAGGTTGGAAGGGACCTCTGGAGATCATCTAGTCCAACCCCCCTGCTCAGCAGGGTCACCTAGAGCATGTTAGACAGGGTTGCATCCAGGTGGGCCTTGAAGATCTCTAGGGAAGGAGACTCTGCAACCTCTCTGGGCAACCTGATCCAGTGCTCTGTCACTCCCACAGTGAAGAAATTGCCTCTCACATTCAGGCGGAACTTCCTGTGGTTAACATGGGCTCCAAAACACCTTGCTATTGAAACTATTGAAACCAGGACATTTTCAGACAAAAGCTGGATAATTTTTACTGGATCATTTTTAAGTGCATTCTTGTCTGCTTGAAAGCAAGTCATACACCAGAGGGTTGGGCCTTAGTGCACCACCCAAATGTGGTCAGAGTGTTCCCAGCTCACTGAAGAAAGCGTAGGAATCTCCTTCCCTCTTCCAATACAGAAAAGATGGCTCTTTATTTTGGCTTAGTTACAGCTGAGTGGACGCCCAACAGAARCTTCCAGGCAAAGTCCTCTCACTTGTATTATGCACAGGGCAGATGAGGTAGTCATACTGGTCCCTTCTGGCCCTATAGCCTTGTGGAAAGGCTTCCAAGCTATTGTCTGCAGAGATGRAATATATCATCCTTTATTTCCTCTTACATTTCAAAAACAGGAGGAGTAATGGGAAATGAAAAAAACTTCAGTTTTGCTTGGGCTTTTCAAAGTTTCTCAGTTTTATATCTAACTATAGACAAGATTTCCATTTTGKTACTCAGAACAGAAATACACTTAAAATGAGATTAAGATCAACCAAAATTTAGTCATTTCACAATTAGAAGTCCAGAAAAAGTCCAAATCCTCTGGTTGCATGTCAATTAGATATTGGCCATGAAACTCTAATACCTTTTTGAGTTGCTAGAATGCATATATTCATACATGAACTTACTGTTCCCAAATAAAGCTAACAAGGGAAGGTCTTATTGCCCCTACAAAGAACCAAGGAAAGTCTGTCACTCRTTAGAAGTTTGCCCCAGTACCAGTAAACTGTCTTTTCTTCACCTTTTCTCAGATGAAGATCTTAGTAGCAGAAGGACAGTAGAATTGAGATATGCTGTGAACAGCGAGACGGAAAAAAGACATCCACTTAGAGTCAGTCTGGTACTCAGACCTACCAATCTCTGAAGCTGTAGAAGGTTCGATAGCCACCAGCTTGGACTCAGCTCTTAGGAAGATGCCTTCTCCTGTGCTGACGTTGACTGCGAAGCCATAAGGTCTCACCAGTAATGTAACCTGGTGGACTCCTACTGGTAGCCTCTCCATCTGACAAACCACTTCGGTTTTATTCAAGGTTATGACATGACAGGTTGAGTTGTTCACTTCTACCTGGAGTGCTGGCTTCTCCTCAGTGAAGCCAGTTCCCCTGATAACTACTGTAGCCTGGGATCCATCATCTGAAGGAGTAYAAACAGCAAGATGACTAATGAATGTTGGAGTAGCAATGCCTAAATGTACTTTCAACCAATAGTTTTTACCATCCTTATCAGGACACCATGTAAACTACAACACTGAATCTCATTATCCCCTGTGTTCCTTACTATGTTTAGGTTTTTTTTCCTCAAATTTTTATTAAAAAAAAAATGGAATCAAGAGCCACTTTGGTCTGTAACAGCACCAAGCCTAATACTAATTCTCTCCCATTTATGCATCTACCATCCTCTTGCCTTCATAATACCGTGTTTGTACTGCATAATTTAAGACTCAAGTTAATCAGAATTGGCCCATTTTCTAATGTGGCCTCCATAAGATCAAATTTTTCTAAAGGAATACACACACACACACACACACACACACACACATCTGTAAGATCATCATCATCAAATCAATTTTATTCATGCACAAAGCCCGTTACCTGACAAGTACTCCACATCGCTGACTAAGGGTGTCATTTCTTGGCAGAACTGAAAAGAGCACGAACCGGAACAGTTTGCGAGGACATCATTCACCACCACCACCACCTGGAGATGGAGAAGAAGGTTGCCTTAAAGAARGGATGGCAACGGAGGTGGTTTCTAGGGCTTACGATACGTGGCAGACTGAACAGTGATGCATGTAGCCACACTKCCTCAGCTACTGCATCAGCACAGACAGTAATTTATCCTGCTGCAGTCTGATTGCAAATTTCATTGAAGGGCTTTCTAGGGCTCATATGAGGCAAAGCAGAGCACAGCTTTGAAAGCTATATATCTAGCTTTCCTAGGTGTCTGCACAATCCTAAATCCCATCTTGCTGGGACGCACAGTTTCTCCCTTTCACTCCTGTTTTTCTAACTGTCCTTTTAAGATTCTACTTGCCATATCCCAGTTCCTCCCACCCTGCCTTGAGAACAACTTGACTGTGCTTTAAAGCACCCTGTAAGACTCTAACTAGAATGAATCCCAAATTGCATCCATTCAGCATGTAACACTCAAGAGGTTTTTGCTGTTGTTTTGTTTTTTGTCTCATTGTTTGTGCTAAAGCAGGAAAGCTGAGCTGTGACCTTGAGGTCTAACAAGAACTACTCTCTCAGAAGAGTCAACCAGCAATGCAGAAGACCCTCTTCCTCTCTTCCCCAGATATGAAGGAAGGCTGCTGAGAGACTACACCTGTGCCTGCAAATAAAAGCAGATTGTCTCTGGGAAACCCAGGGAGCACTGAGAGTTTCACAGTGCTCTGCTTAATAGAGACACAGTGGTTAGAGGGACATTTTTATATTTGTTGCTTGCAGCAAGCCAGAGTAAAGCTTCAAAAATGAAATCTGATTGCAGCTGCTGTCCTTATTTCATCTGATCTATTTGAGGGCATGTCAGCACTGCAGACTACAGAGGCACCACAGATGACTCAGGCACTGGAAACAGGGCAGTTCCCATATCTGGGGAACAGTCTCAGCCAAAAAAACAGGATGAACTAGCCCCCATTGTTGCACAGCTGGGCTTCTAGCACATCCTGGTTTACCRGTTATCGCCGCAGAGCCTTGCGATACATCCTAGAGGCAAAGTTCAGCAATGCACACCACTCATGCAACCTCCAAGAGTGAAATTCTGAATGCATTTGTCCTCTAAGCAGAGTCATTCAACTGGGAAACCGTTCATGGTTCCTTTTCATAAATAAAGGATTGAAGTCCATAGAGGGTCAGTGACTTTTCTAAACTAGTACTATAGCCATGAGCTTATTTATTTTGTCAGCACCATAACAGCTGGAACCTGTTGATGAGTGGATGGTCATTCTCAAGTTTAAGACCCAGTAAGGGTGAGAGTCCAAAGGCAACATCAGCTCTGGGMCACTGCCTCAAAAGGAATAAATCATCTTCCTTCACCCAAAATAACCATTCTTCATGCCTTGCAATAGCTCTTGTAGTGAAGCCCTGCTCCACAGAGCAAGCAGTAAAATCTGACTAGTAATGACAAAGCACAGAACAGCAGATTTTTTGAAAGGATTTAGAATAGCAGCAGAACAARGTGCCTCCATACCTCRTTGGTTCACAAGACCCATAGATCCAGGWATCTATCAGAAGCATGCCAATACTTTAGCTCACCTGTGTGTTGTTATTGAAGGTAGCAAGCATGTCTCCAAATATTGGCCCAATAAATACACCTCCATCATAAACCACACGACTAGCAAYAATTGGGTTCAGACCAGTGAGTTTTTCATCAGAGACCTAGCAAAAAAACAAAGAATGGAAGTTTCTCACTTTTTTCTGTGCTGGGATTGTAAATTAAAGCAGTGCCCCCACGGYTCATATTGCACCATTACAAGATGGCAAATAACTGCTGGAAACCTTTACTCAAGCTACCTCTGTGACTCCTATCTCCAGGTCTTGGTCTTCAGTACCCTAGTCTTCATAATGCCTTGGTGTTCCCATTCTCACTTTGCTGGCAAGAAACTGAGGCAAAAAGATTCAGAAGCCAGATTTGCAATTAATCTCTTAAAGGTCAGTAAAATCACCTGAAATTAGGCATTAAAATACCTATGAACTCCTGCTTCTCAAAGCAGGTTTCAGGTCAAAGAAGCATCTGCATTACTACTAAAAAAGTTTCTCCTCACCTTCTAGCCCAATGTATGTCTACCTTGCTTTTTTGAAGATAGTTTTACATTCAGAGAAGTGGATTATACAAAGAAATAGTGTTTGATTTTTTGGTGAAAGGACCAACACAGTCTAAGTCCTTATTCAGAAAGGACCATTCTATTTGAAGCAAAACTTAAATTTGATAAACTTTGGGATGGGACAACGTGAATTGGACCTTTATCTGAGATTCATGAGAATCAGATACCAACCCACACAAAACAGTTCTCAGAAAGAGACCTCCTTGTCCAAGAGATGATGCCGTAGACCTGGACTAAGCTTCAGCTCAGTTACTATACTGAAATACTACTGCGGTTACAATAGCTTTCATTTCAGTATAGCAACCCCTTTATTGTGCAAAACTGCAATAAAGTGCAGAAATTACATTCTTGCCTTCTTATTCTGAAGTACGAGTTAGATGAAATTTCTCATTCTGTAATTACAATTATTTTTTTAATCAACTAATCTGAAACTTAAGTCGCTGATCCTAATAGGAGGACGTTTTGATTCCAGTCTCACAGTTGCCTCTGCAAAAATAAACACTGGCAAGGCCATAAATGACACTGAAAGGTATTTGGAGTGTGTTYGYAAAAAAATTGCCATACATTAATAAYAATGGGTAAGTCCTCGGTTTTTGTTTTCCAAGTTAGGGTCCAGGTGTTTTCATAACAAGAGCTTGAGTCTTTGATCACTGTGAAGTCACTGATGTTAAAATACGGGGCTGTCGAGTTATCTKTGGCGTCTTGCAAAAGCCTGCGGAGATGATGGGAGGAAACGTGCACTGGGATACCTGCAAAAGAGATCAAGAAGATTCTTCTATCAGGAAGACTTTGTAGAGTCCAGTCCCAAATAAATGYAAATGGCATCTTATTTCCTTTGACATAAAGGCCCATAGCCATTCAAAACTGTAAATACAATAAATYTCCCTAAACTTATTCATAAGAAAGAAGGAAAAAGGCGACAAGGAAAGGGAATAGGGCAAGAGGAATGGAGTCCATTTTAGAAAAGTGGATCTTTAAGGCAGAGAACTGTTGAGTTCACCTTCAGCTATAGTCATGAGATGTTTCAGAAAAGTCTTGGCAAAATAAAGAAGTCATTTCATGAATATTGTAGTTAGAAAAAAAAATCATAAAATAAGAAATAAGCTTACAAGTCATCAGTTTGCGGTCCAGTATTTAATGTTTAGACTTGCTGAGTTTAGCCCACTAAAAGTCCTTGTAAACCTCTCTGTTTAAAGTAAACACAGAAGAACTTAAACCATCTGAAAAGTGACGAAATCGAGTCAAGCAGCTCTACATACAAAAGCTTTTGTGATATCTGCAAACCAAAACAATTCCAGTAATCCTGGGAGCAAACTAATTCTCTGGTATATCGCATGGGTTTCACGTGTAGGCTGATGCTATGAAATGCAGAGGGACACTCAAGAGGAGTGCTACTGATTGCAGTTTTGGAAAAGTTTCTGATAAGGAAAAAAAAATCATGCCTTAGAGCAAAACCAGTATTGTCAAACAGACCAGAAGTATGTGTGCTGGAGAAACTTCAGTGTAATGGAACCTTATGATGCAAAATCCCAGGTYAGGCTCTGATCCAAATTTTGTTAATATCAAGGTAAGCATTTCAGAGTGGCTGAATGCATTTTGGAGCAATTCCATAATAACCTCTAGAAATATTGCCATCTCTGTAGTGCTTGACTCCAGTTTTTAAGGACAATAAATGCAAAGCTCTAGCAGCTATCCCAATAGGATCCCAATAGGTTTGACCTGCCAGTCTGTTCCTTGMGCGTTTTCAAGGCTCAGCCTTCTCTCTTCTTCACTTGGCTTCCTACAGAGGAAATCCTAGTCCTCTACTCACACTGTCTTTTACCTGAGATGACTGTATTGGCCAGGTGGATGCAGAAGGTCCCTCCAATAGGTGGAGATGACTTTTGCAGTCTCTGAACGGTGAGGTTGATCCTTGCGTCCTCCGTGGAGACAGAGAGRTGGTCATCTCTCTCAGAGCCATCCAGAAGCAAAGCCCCTCTGCATGACAAAGAAGGTTCACATGAAGGCATTAGCAGTCAGAAACCCCACTGCTGACACTCTTGTGTATCCAGCAGCAGAAAATAAACACAAAATTAATCTGGTCTTGGCATCTTGAACCTACTGATACTAGAGGGATCAGTCATATTCACCAGACCCTTACTGCAGTCCCTAAATATTTGTTTTCAGGTTAGATCAAGTTGTAGCAAGTATCTGTCCTTGTTCTACAGGTCTTTGAACAGCAGCAGGGTTTCTTACCTCTGCAGCTACAATTCTTCAAGGCAGCTGCAACATGACCCTTTGCTCCTACCCTTACAGGAACATGTGGGAGCAACACTCTTGAAGGAATTAACAAGAATATATTTGCAGCCCTAATAGATTCAATTACTCCCTGCATGCTCTCCCATGATGCTGGCATTGTATACAACAGGAAATGATGTTTAAATAGAGGAAATAGTTCATACAACTCAAGCCCAAGTGAATCTTGCTCAGAAAAAGGCATTTTTAAGGCCCACCTCCATGCAGCCAAAGCAGCAACAGCAGGTGATAAAGTTAGGAATTTTCTTGCCTCCTTCTRCATATGCATAACTCACATTTTATTCTGCAGTGTCTGCAGTTTATCAAAACCTCAGCACTGCTGAATTACACAATATAGGTCTTCAGTCATTGCTATATCTTAGTTCACACGAAGTCCAGTTTAAGATCCGAAATATTTTCTTATTTTCTATTTTGCTACTAAAATTTTCTCCTTTTCTGAACGAAGGAAAAAAAAAAAAAAAAAAATTCACACGAAGTCCAGTTTAAGATCCGAAATATTTTCTTATTTTCTATTTTGCTACTAAAATTTTCTCCTTTTCTGAACGAAGGAAAAAAAAAAAACAAAAAACTCTGCGATACAATGATGCCACCGTGTGGTTATGTGTCTACATAGCAGCTAAAATCTCCGGGGGGGGTGGGGGGGAAGAGGCATTCTGGAATTCAGCCGATGAAATTTGCAGAAYATGAAACTTAAAGGACCTCTGAGCTTCCTAGTCCAACATACAGCTGGTACATCAGATTTTATTCAAGAGCCTTGGCTCTGRTACCAGCACCTTATGTTAGACCTAAAGCATAGCATGAGCTCAGTTAAGAGAAAGAGCCAGTTTCATTTTGAAAATATCCAAAGACAGCAAGTAGCCCGCTCATTTTTAAAGCATGCACTGATTTCTCGTTGCAGTCTGGCTGCAGCATCATACATTGATTTTGCTCGTGTCTTTCTGTGAAATGTAAAAGCCCACCAATGCCAAGCATTTTTCCCCCCCGGTGAGAGGTACTATTATTACTAATCCACCTCTTAATCTTCTTTTTTGATAAACTAAATAGATTGAACTTCTGAAATCTTTCTCTCCAAGACATTTTCTGTCACTCCACAACCATGTTTACAGCTCTTCTCTTCCAGTTTTCCTGAAACCGCTTTAAAAATTTGTTCAATGMAGTATGTTGCATTCCAGTGCCAGTCTTAAGGCAAGTAAAAAAAAATAAAAACTTTTTTATTGATTATATCACAATTTATACTCATCGAATCTCACAAGCGCTCCCCCATCTTCTCATCCTTGCCTTTATCATTGACAATTTGTGCTGAAATACTAAACCTGACCCTAGCAACTAGGTATTCCTCGAAGAGAGACTTTTATAGGTCTAATCCCTCTAYGCTGTGCTAATCCTATAAATTGCTTTCTGTAGAGCAACTATGTTTGAACGATAGCTTAACTATTTTACAAAATGACTGCTCAGATGTGGACTTTGCAGGACCTGAACTGCTCCTGAATAGTCACCATGTTGGGAATACTGAGGTGTAACCTGGGTCATGTCGGTCTTTTTGTTCRTACTGACTTGGACTGTGTTTCTCTGAACCTCAACAGACAACTGGCAAATCTACTCAAGCCACAGATTTCACTGGAAGGTGTAAATACTTCGCTGTTCTGGCGATCAGGCTCAGTTGCCTAATTTTCTTCAGATCTTAACCACTTCTGAAAGGAAAAATCTGTTTTTATAACCTTTCTACCAAGCAATATATTTTGGTGTGTTACAGGGAATCTCAAAAMTAAAAGTTACATTTCTTTGTTTCTGCTGGAAAGGGGAGAGATTAGAAAGTGAGAAAACAATTTAAGTCACAGTAGAGCTGAGGTTCGTGTTCTTCTCCTGAATGTGAGCCACTGAACCAAACCAAGAGCTGACCACTGCAGAAGAGCAGAGGCTGCATCATTTCAGCCTCTCTCTTGCATCAGCTCTGGCCCCATCAGGTCCTTGCTGACTCATCTGAATATAATCCAGTTTTTAAAGGGCTGTTCTCTCTCAGTTTAGTCATTCAGTATTGTTCTCTCTGATCTCGTTTGCATAGGGCCCTCCCTCTAAGTTCATTATTGGGACTTCCAGAGTAGAAACCATCTCTCTAAATAAAGACAAATAAAGTAGGTTTCCATTTCCGAGCATGGCAACTTCTGTCATTAGAGGTGTTGAGGGTATCTCTCTGGATCTTCAGATACCCCAAGGTATTTGAAATACATTAGGCACCTGCACCCTGTTCATACAGTGCAGCCTCAATATCAGAATCAGATAACTTAAGATGTCAAAAAATGTATGTTCAAGCTCCTACAYGGTCACCAAAACCCCAAACACCCACAGGCTGAGACTGAAATTAGGTAGTTTAATTTCGAGCTGTATACCACCTACTGAGTACAGACATTCTTGTAGGATTCAGTAGTCTAAACACAAGATGAACATAAACTGAGATGACTGGAGGAGAAGACTCCAAGGATATTTCCATTCAGATCAGACTTATACTCCACTGCCTCTCATGTCCTGGCTTGGATGATACCAGATCTACACGTCAGGGGAACTACAAGAGGTACTACAGGATATGAGATAATCTACTAACTGTCCCTACCTTAGTGAGAGAAGAGGCAGACTTGCACCGCAGCCAGATAYCAGGAAGGACACATTGTAAGTAGGAGAAGACCCCACCACAGTAACTGCTTCAATTATCCTCCCATCTGGCTGAGACAATTTGGGATTCCTCTGAGAAACTGAAAGAAGAAAATGATAATCATACCTTACAAGCAGGAAAACAGATATTACTATATCTGTGTTATTTCCATTTCACATGCTGGAAATACATCCACTTCTAATTTTCTGTTTGGACAAAATCACTATTATAGTTACATTTACTGAAACACATTTTCAAATAGGCCAAGAATGTTCATGTTTGATAATTCCTTCTTGATTGCTTTCACAGAAAAATATAAGTTCAATAAAATAAAAAGTTTTAATGTCTTCTGTGAAGCACTGTTCCCCTTTGAAAAAAAATAGCCAACCAAATACTTCAGTTTTGCATGGAGGGTCCTGGAGAGAGCAACATTAATAGGAAAAAAAAAGATTCCTTTACCCRTCATACTGCTGTCTGTGATGACAAGTTCATCAAGGTAATATGACTTGGAGGTCTCCTTTTGCATCTCAGGGAYTGGCAAATCAATCTGATGCACAAACACCGGGGAACGGGCAGGGAGGTCCTGGAGGAGCACAGAACGATTCACACACCCCTTCCAGAGGTCAGTGCAGGTGAATGTCCAGCTGAAAGATATTATTAGGGTTGGTCCTCCCTTCCTTGCTTGCAACAACTGATTGAGGTGCYGGAGGTGTCAGCCTCCAGATCACCTCATGTACTCTTGCTATTACTATTGCCACGGTCATACACAACACATTGGCTTCATATAGGTGCCCCACAGAGAGAAAGAATTCTTTACATCTCTGCTTAGATATCCTCCTCTGCATCAAGAGATTCAGCATGCGGTAAAGACTATCGCTGCTCTATTTCTGGCAAAAACACTTCCATAGCATCAATGACCTCGACAGAACAGCTGCTACCCACACACAGCAGCTTATCCAGATCCTGAATCTCAAGTAGTGCTTTGCTCTTGTCCACACATAAAATGGTCTAGCTTACCTAAATTCAGTCTAGAGTTCAGACCCCTTGGGAATACSAGATGCTGCTCAAGGCTTCAGCTTTCTTCAGCACGAAATGAACATAAACAGTAATCTAGACTACTACAGATTTGAGCATGCACATCTCCTAATCATGCCATGTTTACCCATCAGCCTCCATCCCAGGAGTCAAATTCTTACAAGAATGTTATTTCAGGAATCTGTCCCCTCTTCCCCTTCCAGATCCACCCACCCATCCATGCAGATCCCTTGCTGAACCTTACAAAGAAACCCAAGCTCCCAACATCACTTCCAGAAGTTCTTCAGAGGCTGTTGATTCTTTCAGTTTGCCTGCCCCACCCTCACATTTGTCAGAAATTTTTCTCATCTATTTATTTTAAGCAAAACAAGGACTATATCAACTTCCAAAAACATTATCTACCTATGGTCCCATAAGTTCTCTGACAGGAAATTGCAGTACATATTGTCTCTCTGCAAAAATTCACCAGGTGTTCCCAAAGAAACCAGGAAATTAATAAATTAATGCCTTTGAAACTTTCTGATGTGCCTGCTAGAAACAAAACAAGGTCTCCAGCCAGTGTGCATTACTACGGTGAGACAGTGYATACAACAAAGAACATGCAAATTTACTCAGGAAGTTCTCAGATCTTATTGCTTCAAGTAGTTAATAAAGCTGAAAGAACAGAACATCCTTGGAGACAGTATTCCCACTTCTTGGAATTGGGAACATTGGATGGCTGAACCTGCTTTGTGCAGTGCTCACAAAGCAAAGACAAAAATCAAATAGTAAAATAAAATTATCACTCTCTTGGGGTTTGACATATACGAAGCTGGTACTGACAGAAATTAAGTATATTTCCTCTTTCAGGAGAGCTGAAAGTAAGCTCAAGGCATGTCTCTGTAGGGACAGGACCTGCTTCAATTTACCACAACTGATGATGTACTCCTGTTCAAATAAAAACTTGCTATGCCCACTTTTCCTTATATACTTAGTTTCCAGTGATGACACTTTACACAGTAAGATAGTAACTGAATACCTTTCTAGGTGACTTTCATTAAAATCCCATTGGCAGGTGAGGTTCCTCTTCACTGAATGGAAAGAGACATTGGTGTAGGACACTGAGATATGAAGRATTTTGCTCATATGTCCTTTATGTGCAAAACACACCTGCAAAAACAGAGTGGAAAAAAAAAAACTTTTCACAAATCAAAATATTGATAATATATATGTCACATCTGTAGAACAGATTACATTCTGATTCAATCCCACCTCACATTAGTAGGGAAGGATCTTGTTCAAGGTCAGCAACAGGTCTCGCCCCATGAGGCTAAGGAGCCTGAACGTGCCTAGTGGAGATGGTGCCCTGCCATTCAGGATATCCTGTGTGCTACTTTGTGGACTTCAACTGATCCCTTACGACTTCAGTGAAGTCTAGGGGGATAAGATAGCTGGGAAGCACCAGTGGGGATTTTAAGGATCACTGAGTGAGGAAGGGAGAGTGGAAGATTTCCAGGGTACAAGGTTTGGGGAAGGCTGACACCTTAGCAGCTGACAGCTTAGGTGTTTGGAAATGAGACTAGAAGAGGTTTATGAAGGGGAACTGGAAAGAGTCTGGAAGAACTGTTGGAGGCTTTGGGGAGGGGAGTGTGCTGCTCTCACTCCCTCCTCCTTCCTTTCAAATCCAATTATTCACTTTCCCCCAGGTAGCAAAGAAGGGGAGACAGGAAGGGCTGAGATTGAGACCCTGCTGCTACTGAGAGCAGATGTAGAAAATGACCAGAGAAGCAACTCGGAGGAGACCCCAAGTGTAAGCGTTTTCTGTCTTATCAAAGATGGGCCATTTCTGCATCCAGCACCCTTTCCCAACACCATGAAGGAACACCACCATCCCACCTTCCTCTCTTATCAGGGGCTGCACCCCTAGGAGCAGAGGGAAGCCAGCTGTGCTAGACAATATCCATTTCTCAGGGGTCTCAAACTACTCAATCAAGCATCGCTTTGTAGAGAAACTCACTCTACTTTATCCATGACCTGTGACCACAGCCCAGAGACACGACCCTGTATGAGTCTGGGGGAAAACTAAATAGATTGGATAATTTTATGCTGCTAATTTGGCTCTGTGTATCCGCTCCCCAACACAACATACTGAACAAGAGCAACCACTTACATGTGTGTATTCAGTGAGATCATATCTCGGGAAAATTGATGGGGAAGTTTTCACCAGCTGTTCTGGTCTGTAAACACTGAAACGCCCACAAAAGGGCTTAATCCTACTGATGATGTGCCCTGAGGTGACATAGTCCTTTGTATCTGACAGAGATTAAAGAGAAAAGAAAGGGGATGAAAATATAGGCAACAGGTATTCAAAATTTTTTGAATCCAGTCCTACTTTTATGAAYTCTCCTACTCAGATAAATTTTGAATGTTCACATGGCAGTTGTCTCCTAGGAAAAGGAAACTGAAAGGCAAGAAGGACAATTAGATCCCTGTTTGAGCCATAAACCTTTATGTCAAATACTGTCTTGAGCCAAACAAGGTGTTTGACTAAATATAGCCTTTCCTTACAGAAAAGGCACAGTCAAAGCTGTAAATCAATATATCAAGCAATAGAGAATGCACTTTCCCCTCTGGGAGCTTGTTCCACAGGGCTGTCAACCACACTGACAAGAACTTGCTATGATTTCTTTCGTTCCTAGCATTTAAGAGGCTTTCTTCCATCAGCAGATACTAACCATTCACCTTTTCCTCCAGTAAAAGACGGGGTCTATCAGATAAATATAATAAGGGACAAGTTTCTGCTAAAATCTTTGCTGAAAGATATTATGAATGTAATAAGTTTAGCTGTGTTCAAGGGGAGGCCATGCAAGTACTTGGAAGGCAGCACCACCGAAGGCCATTAAATTAATAAAACATATCAGGCTCAAGAAATTGATTGGGATGAAAAAAAATTATATTTGGAGAGAACTAAGATACATGTTCATGTAGGTCTTTTTTGTTTTGTTTTCTTTTCTTTTCTTTCCTAGGCACCTATTTTCATTTTTGCTGAAGACAGGACATTGAGTTTGATGAACTGTAGGTCTAAACRTGTGACTGTTTTTGTGTTGCCCTAGAGTCTGTTCACTAGAATTTTATTGTTGTTATGCTACCTTTAATTCTGTCTAAAATGTAGAAAGTATTAAAAAAAAAATCAAGCCCTCCCTTTGCTCTATTTCTTACATATCATTTTTTTATTCCCAATTTACTGCTGAACTATCACCAGCTTTTACCTTAAGTTATTCTCTTTTTTGTTGGCAGAACTGTAGCTTTGGGATCACATAATCAGACTAATGTCCAGTTGTTATCTCCATTTTTATGCCTAGTATTTCCATCTCTTCCCAGTTAATTAACTTGTTGCTTTCCTCCACTTGGAAGTATCAGTCACCAAATACGTTATATTACTGACTGGGACCTGTTCTCTGTCCTTACTGAATATAAGCACAGAATAAGAATTCTCTAGGGAGCCACTTTCTGGCATTCCTGACACACGAGAGAGTTACTTTCTTACTGGTGCAGTACCTTCATGTTAGAAAGTTATAGATAACTTTTACAAAAGCTAGTATTTTATATCTTGCATGACCAGTCAAGTACACTCCAGATATTTGCACTGAATGAATACAGCAGTCATCAAGAAAGACTGAAAGCAAAGATCTCTAGAGCTGGAATCAACCGGAGCTGTAGCTAGGGCTCTATCAAATTTGCTTCCCCAGTAGATATACTAAAACACAAATAATTTCACATGCCCCAGGACTTGCATTTTTATCTCTGTTTGTAATGTTCCTAACCACCAAAACATATTAGCTGCTCTGGTAAGTGCACTGCAATACATGACTGAGTCATATAATATATTACGAGAAGAGTTTTGTTGTTATATTATCATGTTTTTAATATTAGTACCATAAACTCGTTCATCACAATAAATACAAACAATGAATACTTGAGGGGGRAAAGGGGCATCATATATAAAACCTATAAATGTGTATATTTACTGTTATTAAAAGTACGTTTATATCATAAAAAGAATCAACTATCACAGCAAATACTGCTTATTTGACAAAGAAAATCACTACCTTTCTCAAAGCCATTCCGGAAAAGGATTTTAGCAGAAGATGGCTCAGTTTCACATCCTACAGAAAGGAGTTCCTCTATTGCTGTTTGTACCTTGGAAAAAGAAAGTGAAACGTAGTCACAGTACAATAGCAACTGGCTCATTTCAGCAAAAAGTTTCAACATGTTAAGTCGTCACTGCATTTTTTCATCAAACAGGGATGGATGGGAAGGCAACTCTAGTGAAGCAGGCAGCCAATCGGTAAAGATCAGCTAAAAAGCAGAGTTTGAGTTTCCAGTTGAGGGTGCTGTTAGGGAGTAGGAGGCATCCCATAGGCCTCTGGCAGCTTCATCAGAAGGGTCCAGTCCTACCRGTCATGTGTGGATGGCCTGGACAGCCTGGGACATCTCAGGTGGTACCAGACACCTTTGTGCAGATGACTGAATGGAGAGTCTGGTCAATTCAACCGACTGCATTAGAGTGGCTCAGCTCATCCTACATCAGATAACTGCCATCATCCTAGGTACTACAGTGCAATAAATTTCCAGTTAACTCTTTTGCCAATYCAACCAGCCCCATAGAGGCCAGGCATCTGACTGCCCCTCCAGGCTCCACTAGCTGTGCTGCCTGGGTGTCTGACAACTATCACATAGCAGAAACATGAAGAGAAGTTTGACAGTGGCCACCACTGATTACAGTTGCTTTATCAAGTATATATTTGTTCTATACCAATGATTCCAAATAAGCCAGTCCAGAGCTCCTGTCTGAAGTCAGGAGCCACAGGCTACACGTCTAAAGTGTATGYGAGGTCCCATGCGTGAAACTGCTGATTACCAGGCACCAAACACMTGGACTTCATGGCAGACAGCGGAGGCCAAGATCAGACGCCGTGATACACTGGAGAATCCCAAGCGGATTCAGTGCAAAAAAAACCCAGAGACACCTCCAATACCAAAAATCATCACTAACCATACAAAATTTATCTCTACCTCTAGGTCTTGACCTCCGTTAAATGCCACAGCTCCATCAATTATACTGCAGCACAGACTCGATTTTCTGTGTTTAATGACACCCACCTGGTGAGCAGTAGCGTTTGTGGGAATCATGTTGCTGTACGTATTGTTCCAGGAGATGCTGAACCACCCGGTACCCAATACAGTCAACATCTGACAGGCAAAGAAGCAAATAAACAAATTAAAATAGATATGAACTGCGTAAGATATACAGAATTCAAACATGGCACATGAATCTTCAACCAAAGAGCTTTTCTGTGGCCCACATTTTAAGCTTCTGTAAATTGAGAGTACCACCAGCTACTTTTTAGCTGCTCATGGTCTACATGCTCTCTTTTTTAATGCATATCTGAGATTATCTGTTCTCAGATTAGCAGGACSGCAAGGAACACGACTTGTGCAGATGCACTGAGAGCCACAAAAATACCCTCCAGCTCCCGATCTGCAGCTCTGAGAATTAGCTGCTAGGACAGACTTCCCTCACTGCCAACAGCTTCATCAAGCTGAAAGCTTTTATCATTTGATCGCAATGAGGCCAATCTGATAACACACACTTCAAGTGTGTTTGGAAAAAAAAAATGTATAAATTAGCATGAGGTARCAAAGCAAGTCACGAATTAGCAAGGTAAATCCTCGGGGGAGTCAGCACTGCTTTCAGCTCAACACMTTGGCAGATTATAATGCAAACAGTTTACGTCAGCATGACAATACTTATTAAAAGCCACGTACAGCTTCAGCTCATGTGACGCTACTTATTAACTCAGCAGGTTAAAAGAAGGTGGGAACACACTTTCATGTCTAGCAGGGCCAAGGCCTTTACATTAGGATTTGCCACCCTCTGCGTAATCAGGGTCAATCTAGCTCCCAGGATCAAGCACACAGCACTGACCTGCACTTCTGGAAGCTGCAAGGCATGAGCCCGAATTTCGTGTCTTTCCAGGTAGTAGGTGTTCACCACATGGGGATTCAGCCATGTGTTGTGTATCTGGAYGCCAACTCTCATCCCACTGCTGGGTGCCTTGCCATGATGCAGCGCTTCCAGGTAGTACCTCGAGCCAGCAGTTAGCTCAAATTTGGGGGATTTGGGCTGCCAACTTTCACTCCAGTTCTTTTCCCAGTGCTCTGACCATTCAGAATTGCCCGCAGGGAGAGAAGCTATTCTTACCTATGTCCAAACCAACAAAATCAATCAGAGCTCTTTCTCCAGCCCCAGAAGTCACCATGTCCAGCACCACAGCTCCAGTGACACAGAGAAGAGAGGTTTGTGATCGTAACTAATAGCAGTGGGTGAATGGATGGCGCTTTCAGTTTTATTATCCAGGAAAAGCTATAATTTCATCAAGGTTTGGTTTAGAGCTGCGAGCGCAATACCAGAAAGCAGGTAATTTCTAAGGCTCATCCTAACCCTAATAACACTTCCCCATGTAGCTTTTCATGAATAACTTCTATTCTATGTCTCACAAATACAGAAGTAAGTAAGCCTTCTGAGATCATATGCACAGCAAATTTGTAAAATCAGTAATACAGAGATTTTTAAGAGATAAGGAGAAGGTTTACATGCTTTTGCTAGCCTAAAGAGACAAATTAGCTTTATCTGTAGCATCCCCTCAGTGCTACAGAGCAGAAGACCAATGTTTTCAGAGGATGGAATTTCTACAGGCAAAAGAGGATGTAAAAGAAAGAAGTAGAACAGAAAGCCTCCAGGTCCCCTTGCACAGACAGAGCAAGCTGATGAACTGCTAAAAATGTCTCCCAAAAAAAGACGTTCAAAGACTCTGGATGCAACAGTGAGTCTTTCATGAACTGAGTTGCTGATAAGGTCCTATATAAAACACCAAATAGAATCACACATATTTAACTCATACTGGGGAAATTCTCACTTGTGATGTTGTGATCTTGTATAAAATTCTTCCCCATTCTGACCCTCTTATTTTTGCTGTGCAAASAGTAATACCTTATATTTTGGATCTTGGGACAAACTCAAGTACAGAGATGCCTGACCATCTGCCTGAATCCAGAAGGTGTAATTGTTGGTCTGAGGAGCCACAAAAAATCCACGAAGCCTGGAGCTAAACAAAAGCAAAACATCTATAATAGAAATAAAAATTAATGCACTCCCCAACTCCATTTTCACACATATACAGAATAAAGGGAAAGAATGTAGGACTTATCTATACCAAAAAACACGAACTCATTCCGTATAAACTGCCAAAAATGACCCATTTTCAGATTAAACAGTGCTTACGCTTGAGAGAAGTTTTCAAGGTTAAAAAAAAAAGAGAGAGAGAGAGAGAGAGAGAGAGAGAGAGAGAGACGTTCCTCCAAGAAAGTAGGTATGATTTTGCTGGTGGACACATTTCTTTGTGCATTTGTTCTTAAGCAAAGTCCTATCTCTGACTAGACAAGGAAAAAGCTCAAAAATCACACACAAGATCACCTGAGAAATACACAGAAGTGTTAGACAAGTGAAGATGTCCCTGCATTTCGCACAGCTCTCCATAGCCRTCTCTAAGGAGGCATGGGTAATGGGCACCAACACAGCTCACAGATAGATTTGTAGATTAGGGTAAATTAGTTTATTTCCACCAGCTCCAGCTGAGCTACCGCTGCCAACGTTAACTAAGGATCTGACCCTCYACATCTGGCCAGAGCTCTAACCCAAAGCAGCCTCTGCTAGAGCTGTTTCTACCTCCACAGCTATTTCTTTCATGGTGTTTCAGCACACCTAGGCCAGGCAGARCAAAAATACCAAGTGAAAGCAAAAAGAAGAAAAGAAATAAAACATTTCACTGAATATTTTGAGCTTCAAAGGGGAGTTGGAGCAGAGGGCTTGCTTTGATTCACATGATCTATGCAGCAGACAGGCTTTGCTATAAAGAACTGTTAGGTGTGACTGCTATGCCTCACACTGCTGAAGGTGATTGCCATGGCTTCATCTCTTTAAGATCACTGAGTACCTGAACGACTGCTTTGCCCCAGCCAGAAATCTTACTGGGGAACTGGCATCAGGTACAAACTGCCATCTATATCCAGGGCCTGCTTCTGTCAGATCAGATGCATCATCCCAGACTTCAAAGAGAAGCCCTCTGTTTCCTAGAAAGTTAAAATAAAAATCTTCTCAGTAGCAGCCAACAAAAATCCCAGAGCACATGCTAGAATCCATGGAGCAGGAAGGCAGGCCAGAACAGAAGATTTTAATAACAGATTGGCTCCATTTGCAGGTCTATTTGCACTCCAAGGTGAAACATAGTTCTTGCTTTAGGGAATTCTCTCTGCCTTGACAGCCTTAACCAGAAAAAGCAAAAATCCCCTAAGAATAGAGTTTCCAACTCAGCTAATGTGTCTATCGTCCTGCAGGTAGAAGTACTGTGCTGAGCCACGGTCAAAATATGCCAAGCCCCATTTTATGGTCAATAATTTCCTACTACAGTGCTCCACCCAAGCTTTTTCCCCAATTCCTCCACAGCAGCTGTAACTCGTCTATATCCACCTTTACCTAAATATTGCCCATTCCTTTTTTTGCCTCATTTTCAATGGGTTTACACACCAGGCTGAGCTTTCTCCTGCCATAGCCTCTCTGCAAGTGGTGGGCTGAGCTCTCCTCCCTTCCTGCTCTTGTTATTGAATCTAGGAGAAACTAGCTTGATGTTGAAGCAGAGAGCATTTTGGAAAGCCTGTTTCTTCAGCATATTTACAACCAAGTGGTTGCTACTCTCCATTTCTGTATGTTTGCCTATTTGGACTTTTAGTTATACAATTACCACACCTGGCTGTGGGGCAGCAAGCCTTCTCCCTTTGCCAGCTGGCTCCATGGTGCAGCTAATCTTCTGAGGAGAAAGGTGCTTGACTTTACAGTGGACACCTGGCAGCAGAAAAAGGAGTCAACATGCCATGTGAGATTTAAATCAAACGGGGCTTTAAAATAGGCCCATCTTCTTTCCAAAAGGGTCAACAAGCCCAGAAACCTGGGCTTATACCATCAAGCAAAATGGTTCATTCCCACAGTCAAAATAACTAGGCCTTCCTGATGGTGAGCATTACAACTCCCTTGCTTACATCCATGAATACTGGTTGRGTTTTTGTGGCCAATGTCAATAACACTGTACTGGAAAAACATTTAACATGTCTCCTCTTACCTGCAACAGTGACTTGCACTGGCTCCTCAAAGAAATCCCCCCTAATAGTGAGGTCAGTGCCTCCTCCGAGACTTCCACCAGCTGGAAACACAGAGGCTATTTCTGCAGAGGAAGGAAAGGGGGAATCTGAACATGAGCAAGAGAAAGATTGATTCCAATCCTATTTCTGTCAAAGCCATCAGTGTGTTTGCAATGTTTCCAAAAGGAATGGGCTCCTGTGAATGAAATAGGTTTCTCAGATCCTTCATTCAGCTCTTGGCAGCCACAGAAATTACAGAGAGCTTGGCCACATGACAGTGGAAATACTGTAATGCCTGGACTGTTGCTCAGTCTTGCATCTGTCAAGCTCAGATTGCAACTGAGGAACTCTGAAAAGTGGAAGTCAGAACTGTTTTAATCCTTTTGACCTCTCTGATTCACTTCTGAATTTAACCTCCAGATTTAGATGCTACTGTGCTTTCCAGCAGTCCTTATGGGATACATCCAGGGAGCTGAGCATCTGACCATCAGCATCCACATTATGACCACAAGAATCTTTCACAATTTGCTCTTTATTTGCTCTTAATCCCCTTCTGCACCAGAAACCCTTTCTCCTTGATGACAAGTTTTTCACTTTGCACTCAGTCCTAGTTTGAGCACTTAATAGCACTTGTATAGTCTTGAAAAAAAGCCTAATGAAAAAGCCGAGATAAACTTTTCCAGACCTACATTTTTTTTCCTAATTTATCCAGTTTCAAAACCTTACTTTGACAATATTGACTACTGAGTAGAGTAGTATAGTCTACTAGGTAGATCTGACAGATCTTGTTTCTACTAAGCCTCTGCCAGCCTACTAAACAGCTCCAAGCAGGGCCATTTCATTTTACTGTGACTCAGTTTTCCCGCATGTAAATAGTATGCTAATGATACTGCCTTCTTTTACAAAGTTCTTTGAAGCTACTGGTGAAACAAGTTATATGCTATATTCAATATATTAAGTGAATTTATGCATTCACTGTGTTACAAAAAAATGATTTTGTTCTCTCCTCAGCCAAGCTCCTCAGATACAGTATAAATATGGCTCAGATCCAATAAGACACTGTGAGTTCATTATATTAATTTCAATTCTTCAACAGGTCAAACCTTAATGGAAAAAAACATAACTGAGCCTTTCAGGGGACCTATGCAGGTGAACTATGTGGTCTCTTCYAGCTTTATGCAACCACTGGAGGTCAAACGCTGCCCAGAGCTCTAAAGCCCATGACCTCTACTTCTGAAAGGACTGTTAGGCACAGGTTCTTTTCAAATCTCTGCCACTATTTTTTCACAATCATTATATTGAGGAGATATTCAGGATTTTGTTGCCCGTTATCTACGTAGCTAGAAATGTCATGTCACGGTTATAAATATTAGCATGCCTTAATCTGTATTATTTTCAAATCAATGGTGCRGTAACGATGCCATTTACCAGCCCTTCGTCTCAACTCAGCTTTTACGAGTGGCTAAACATCTCCATCATCTCCTCCTGTGATCTATCTAATCCTATGGCCACTGTGTTACTAAAATTGCAATCTTACCAAATACAGTATGATTTAAGAGGGAAAAGTATAAAACTTCTCTAGATCCAACACCTCAAATCTATTACTGCTACAGGACAAGGAAGAAGAATTAAACCACTCCATCCCAAACCCTGTCACACTGCTGTTCTCTGGTTGACTCTCTCAAGTCAGAACTGTCCACCACAGACAGAGTTCAAAGACAACCCTAGGAGGTGAACATTAATCTACTGAGAATTCAGGTTATAGCCTAAGTCAGCACACCCTGCCTTAGCACGTAAATTTTGCCTTCATGAAATTTTCTACCTGCACATTTTTGTACAAACAGTCCACAACGAAGCATAACATACCAGGGGAGATGCACACCTAGAACAAGGGCACAACATGACTATGTCCTTGAGAAGAGTAGCAGCAAGAGTTTTTCCTTAGATCACTCTGGAATGGCCAGGGGACAGTGCAAACAGTGAGATGAATCAGTGCAATACCTGAATGTGTCTGATACAAGAAAAGGTCCTGTTTGGCACTGATGAGCCAGGCATCTTTGTGTACTGCTGATCTGCAAGAGAAAGAAAATGTCTGAGAGATCCCTGGGAATTTAAGTTGGAATTAGACCTCCTTTTCACAGAACTAGACACTTGCTCTCCAGATGAACAGTGGAACATTTTTATGGGGACCAACAACTTTCACTCACACATTGGGGTTCTGATTCAAGGCACTCCATTATATGGATGAAATGCTTTATTAGAAGTACTTTCCCATTACGAAGTATGACTTTGACATTGTCAAAACCCAACTTCACTTTTCTTTTTATGGTTTCATTCTTCCCTATTTAGATAACAGGATAAAAGTGAAGTGGAAGAATTTTATTCAGCTACACTTAACAGATGACTTCTGCTTTGGGTACTCAAGCTGAAGTATTAAAACTCCAAGGTGGAGGTGCTTTGCAGGAGGAATACTCTCCCTTTTCATCCCTGATATGATCATCTTTTCAAATTAGCAAAATCTCATTTTGAAGGAAAAAATACAATCTTCAGTAAAAATTCATGCACTTATCTTGGACTCAAAAATGCATCCATCTTCTCACATGGAAACACAGAAAAACAGAGAAAAGTTCTCTTACTCACCTTCCCTTGTTAAACACTGATAAGCTAACATTGTGGGACCCTGGAGGAGAGAAAACACGTACTTTATGGCAGGAATGTGAATGTGAGTATCCAACCTATTTCTCTGTGTTAACCCAAGAGGGAAAGGAAGGTCCATCACATACAAGAAAGAACAAAGAGGGAAAAAAAAGAAAGTAAACTGAGTAAAGAAGTGAAATCACTTAGGTGCTCCTGGACGTATCCACACCACGTCACTTTTTCACTTGGGTACTGCACGTCATTTTCTCCAAAGGCTGTAGAGATAGCCGGGAGATGCAAATACCCCTGAGTCACATTCTTAACCCAGCAGGCAGGACAGAAACTTGTAAGAAACTCTCCACCTCTGCCCAGGGAGTTTCAGGAACTGCAGAAATAGAAGCTTTCTTTTTTTCCTTTTCACTGACCTATGTGGTTCCCTTCCACCCGGCACTGCAGGGTCCCCAGTCCGTCTTTCACCCGAATAGGATAGCTGCAGAGAAACAAAGGACACTTCTTACTCTCAAAAGGTCAGAAAAATACAAGGAGAATCATCAGACCAAGCAAAGACACTGACTTTTACATCAGAGCTAGTCAACCTTGGCTTTCTTTAGGGAAAAAAAAAAGGAGGAGAAAAGAAAAAGAAAAAGAAAAGGAGCAGAACAACAGGTTGTTTCGCTCCTGTCTCATTTATCTCTCCACTGACTGTCAACAGAACTGACTAGCTTAGGARGATCCCTCCATTCAGCTCTCCAGTTCGGTCCCATTATTCCTGTTTCCAGAAGTTGATCCTGCTGGTGACTTCGAGCAATCCCTCTGAAGTGAGACAAGACTGGACACCTGGTGAGCATGAATAGGAAGGGAAAAGTCAGGAAGAGAGAGGACCTAGGATTTACACAAAGGGATGGGCAGATCGCATATGGCTCCCAGTTTAGAGATAACCTAAAACTGAATCTTCTCCCTTTTCACCTGCTGCAAAGCTTGAGAAGGGCAGTTTGGATCTTCTGTGTCTCTGGAAGAAAAACAAGCCTCATGAGATGGAGGGGACTGATCTCTAAGTAGAGGGGTAAAATGATTGTTTGCAAGCTGGAGAAGAGCTATAAATGGGGAAAACAATTTACAAAGAGTGGTCATACTTTTCATTTCTACATAATTTAACAGTTTAAGAGCCAGATGCAGATCCTTACTGAATTTGGGGGCTGGACTAGATGATCTCCAGAGGTCCCTTCCAACCTTACTGATTCTATGAATTCCTCCTTTTCATTGCTAAGGRCTGGCACTAGGAGTTAAGACCAGACCTACTCCAGTGAAAACACATCACACAGACAAGGTATTTCCCATTCTGCCCCACTGAAGGTGCAACAAGTAGCTCATGCAGTGTCAGTCCTCTGATGGCAGGGATCTGCCCCTGCGCAGCAACAGGGGATAAATGCTCAGGGTCTCAGGTGAGCTATAGTTACTGAGCAGAAAGCAAAGGATGTGGGATGCAACCTAAGCAAGACAGGAACAGCTCTTGAAGGTGGGGACATAAAAGGAAAATGATTAAAAGGGAAAGAACGTTATGAGCTGAAGTAGGAGACAGGAAGATTAGATTATTTGGCATTTCCATATCTCCTACAGCTCTTGAAATCACAAGACTAAAATAAACCAGTGGGACAGACCCATTTTTCTAGCCAAAACCTCCCAGAGAACATGGTACTTTCCAGTGCTTCCCTCTGCTTGCTTCTCTACATGTCCCTATATCTGTAAGTGGGAGCAAGTAGCAATTAAATAAGATATGTTAGCTTTACATCAACCCCTCCCAAAGCCATGGAAGAACACAAGTCCCATCTCCACATTTGCATTTAAGTTCCCCTCCTGGGAGCCGGGGCAAATTTTACAATAAAGTAAGCGGGCCTACTGAGGACTCTAGGACTCTTAGCACCAGTTTCTGTGCGATGAGGATTTTCTCCTTGTTCCCTGTAACATAAGTTTCCTGTAACACAAGTCTCCATTTTTTGAAGACTTGGTCATTTCACGAAGCGCATTGCTCATAGTCTGGAGAAACCAGAGACAGCACTACTATGGCTGAGACACATTGGTTGTGTCATGCTCCTACCATGGCAGCATGGACTGAGAGAGGCACAAGCAGTAAAATGCTATTTGGTGACCACGAGCTCGGAATTGATTAAAAATGTGGCACAGTTCATTACCTGCTCCCATCTCACTGCCAACACTGCGAGTTTAACAGCAGCCAGGCAGACCCGTATCTCTCCCTGCTCTTTTCCAGGAATTGACCTTCTGTAACCTCTCAAGGTGTAAGAGAGGCTGCACAGGGCACTAAAGGGAATGTTACTGCACAGCCCATGGCCATTTCTGTAATCCAACAGGTGGTAACAGAGCTAGAAGTCCAGAAGCATCTGCTGTTACTTCCAGAACATAAGGATATGTCCATACCAAAAAATGAGCCACATCAGAACTTGCTCGCTGGACCCTGTCCATCCATATTGTTAAACTGTTAGAACTCTATTTGCACACATTTGTCCAAGGTCAGCTAGCCCACTCTTCAGAATACATCCACGTAAGATTCATTGTGCTAGATTACATTGCCCAAGGTCCATTCCCAGAAGGCAGCTTGGACATTGCTACCCTATTTTGGAGACTAGGAGTTGAACAAAAACTTAGATGCAGCCAGGCCATACTACAAGATTTCTGGCCCCGCTGCGTTACAGCTAGGGCCACAGAGCCTCTCTGCAACCAAGGAGAGCCAGCAGTCCTCACTTGCCCCAGTCATAGACCTCATAGTCAGCTCCTCATGGGCCTTTACATTATGAAAAAGTAAAGCTTTGCCAATAGCCAAGAAAACATTTGTGCAAAGCTGTTCTGAGTCTTTGCACCAATACAAACCAAAGGTCAGTCARGAACTAACATGCTTCTTGTTTGCTTGTCAGCAAAAGAGCAGAGACTGGTCCATCCATCTCCTTCTGCTACAAGGATAGCTGGGCTAGGTAGAAAAAAAACAGGARAAACATGATTTTAAGATAAGGCACACAACTTTTCAGTTGAAATAATGTTCACATTTAAGTGAGCAGCCAGTATTTTCAAAAGGATGAGGAATTTCCCCTCATTTGTATCCAGCACTTACTGATCTTCTAGAAAACTGAATAAGCCCTAGTCTCTTATATCTTGGAGTATATTAATACTGCAAAGTGCATGAATAAGGTCCTCACTCTACAGGAAATGCATCTCTATAACGACTGTGGTAGAGCTGTCTTAGGAACATGTTGGCTACTTCTGAAAGACACAAGTAGTGTCTTTCACTTGTAGTGGAGGTTTAGCAGCTTTGGTCCCAGAAGATCTTTGCCCACTCTTTCCTTCCAGAAGCACCATGCAACACAAGTGTGTTATTATGCTGGTACAGCTGTACTGCTTCATGGTGTAGCTCAGTTGCTTCTCTATTTCATTGAGGGGAAACAATCCAACAAACTTAATGAGAAATCATTCACATTCTTAAGAGTTGGAGTATTCCCACCTTAAATAAATATTAAGGAAAGAGAGAGAGCTTCTACTGGACAAGAGGATTCAGGTGGGAGCAATAAATTCACAGTAATTAGCATAAGCAGCAAAGGGTGATAATGATTCTTTGAGAATTAACAGGCAATTAAGGAAAACGTGTAATTAAAAACCTACTGAAGTGCAAACACTTTGCTATGACCTGGGCTTCAGAGTGCAGTTGTATGAGGTTTTATTTATAGAGTTTGCTAGTATTTAGATATCTTTCTTTTAAGGAAAAATGGGAACGTTTTGCAGTATTGTGAGACAATTGACTTAGCATCGCATTGTATCCTTTACAAAGCCTGAAAAGAGTACAGAACGYCTTCATAAGTGCAAAAATCCTTTCTTCTTTTGCCCTGAATCTTATCTGAGGTGACTGAGTGACAGATGGCCTTGGTGAAGTCCAAGTTCCCCTAGTAGTTCCTAGTACATATTTACTAACACACAAGGAAATAGGAGGCAAGTGTTCCTACGAAGCTATGATATGGACTCGTTTGGTATGCTAAGATTTTGAAGCCGTTTCCTCTTTGGCTGTTAGTGAGGTTATGCTGTAAATGAGTAATGTAGCAATTGGAGCATACAGGCACATCCAACCTGAAGTCAGACAGCCCAGCGTTTCTTCCCACTAATCAAGGATTCACCAGAGGCAAGTGGAACCAATTAATATCGAACAAAAGATGCATTAATGGGTATCAAAGGAACAAAAATGTAGGGCTGATAAACAGGTGTAATTAGCGTGCCAGGAAACTGCAACAGACTTTTACTTTCACTAACAGAGAATTTAGTTATTTATCAAGGGAACTTTCTATCCAGTCTGAGAAATAGTTGAAAAACRTGTAGTGGTCAAACATCTCCACATGTGCACATCAGTAATTAGGACTTCCAGGTAACTAGTGAGGATATACACCTTCCCTGAGTCCTCAGCCGGTTCCTAAAATGCCAGAGTGACTATAATTTAGTAGGTTTTTTTTTTTTTTTTTTTTTTTTTTTTTTTTTTTTAAGTATCCACCTGGGCTTAGTGGTCCATGGCTGTGGTCATAAGAGCAAGGAAAACAGAACCCAGTAAAAGTATGAGAATATTTCCACACATGTGGAAATATATATGTTGGATCTGAGGTCAACATTATATTCATTTTGGACTCACTGTGCTTAAAGTCCTATTGTATTGGAATCATGTAAAAATTGAAAATGTATGTCTTTTTCTGTGTTGTGTATAATCACAGAAGCAACAGGAAATAAAAATCAAACCTTCCTTCAGAGATGGGAAGTGGCCAGAGAAGGTTTAAAGTGGTGGAGAATCAAGCTTTGTCTCAAAAAACTTCTGCTCTGCCTTTTGACTCGCTATGAGAGCATCTGTTTCAAACTAAAGTATATCTAAAAATGCAAATGGAAGGGAAAATTTATTTAACTTTTAGATTCTGACATTATTTTAATTAGTTAAATTTTAATTTGCTAGCCAAAATAAAATCTACAACAACCAGAYGCAATTACAGTACAGTTCACACTGAGCTGTGATTGACTGTGCTGCCAGTAAACAAACCAACTAGCTTAATGGACCAGTTGCAATTAGATTAACAAAGTTTGCTGGAGCCCAACTCATGAGCTGCAATAAACCACAAAAGAAGGAAATGGCAATTCTGGGCCAACTGGTTGCAATTTATTGCTGTCAAGGAGGCTGATAGAAGAAATGCTAATTTAGGGACTGGGTCAGGTAGCTGCTTATATATAATTACCCATCGATATAATCAACATTGAAGTCCAGGGTTTCATATCTTTCAGTAATTGTCTTCCCATAGAGCTCTATTAAATTTCCTGTTTGAAAAGAAATGGAAAATAAAAAGAGTCTTTTAAAAGCAGAATGTTTTTATTTGCACATTTGGTGAACTGAAGAAGAGAAATTCTTGGTCTCTGCAAAGTTTGTAGAGGAGTGGCCCAGCTGGCTGCATKGCCATCCATTCTCTATTTCTATCAAAGTTCAAGGTGACCTGGCACTCAATTCACTTATCCATAAACAACYCTTCTTTGTTCCACACAAAAAATGTCTGTTCTTGATTTTTCAGCAGATCTCTAGCATTGGTACTGAAAAAATATTCCCCTCAACATGTTTTGTTAACTAAAAACCATCTCCTAACTGAGCTCCACTGCAGAACCTCATGAGGCAGGCAGATAGCACCACCCACATGCACTGAATAATGGTGTGCTGCTTTCRTATGATAGACAGGGTCAGGGCCTAAAAAAGGACTTCAGAATAAATTTTTTTTTTAATGTACAAGTCCTTTTCAAGGACTGCAGTGAAGCAGGGACTTAAACAAGAAAAGTGGTCATACAGAGGAATAAGTAGAATATAATACAATAAAGAAATACCTAGAATAAACAGTTTAAAATGAAAAAAGAGTTATTTTACTTAAAGTATTTACATCGTAGATAAATACATCTCTCTCCCCTTGTGTGTTGGGTTTCTGAGTTCATTATAGACAGTAGCAGTCTAATGTATATGGTCAAAAAATATCACAGTGATTCAAACACCTACATTCGGCCAGATGAACCCCTCCCTCTAGGACATCTCAAATAGTACTAGATGTTTAGAGTCACTTTCTTTTTCTGCACTGACTATATTGGGAGGTYAGACATGTGACTAACATGGAGAAACAACCCTATAGATTCCCTAAAGCAAGGCATGTAAATCTGGAGCTGAAATCCACTCCTAGGTTCCAATTACTTTCAAGTAGGTTTAGGTGATTAGATCACTTAGGTGCTTCTAAATCTCAGAAAGTACCTCTCTACACTCACAAGAGACCAAAATATTTTGATTGATCATGACTTTGGAAATAAACTTTGGAAGCAAGTTTTCTAAGAAAGCCTGGAAATACCAACAGAATAGTAGTAGGGGAAGAAAAAAAAAAAAAAAAAAAAAAAAAA
>NW_028186259.1:1377206-1400726 GCF_003343005.1 Rhea americana
AAAGATGATCCGAGGGCTGGAGCACCTGCCCTGTGAGGAACGGCTGCGAGAGCTGGGCCTSTTCAGCCTGGGGAAGAGCAGACTGAGGGGGGATCTGATCAATGTGTACAAGTCCCTGAAGGGAAGGTGTCAAGGGGACGGGGACAAACTCTTTTCAGTTGTCCCATGTGACAGGACAAGAGGCAATGGGCAGAAATTGAAGCACAGGAAGTTCCGCCTGAAAGTGAGGGGGAATTTCTTCCCTGTGGGAGTGACAGAGCACTGGCACAGGTTGCCCAGGGAGGTTATGGAGTCTCCTTCTCTGGAGATCTTCAAGGCCCACCTGGATGCAACCCTGTCTAACATGCTCTAGGTGATCCTGCTGAGCGGGGAGGTTGGACTAGATGATCTCCAGAGGTCCCTTCCAACCTTACTGATTCTATGATTCTATGATAACTTTGAAGTCTGGTCTAAAACCTCATTAAACACAAGTGTGTATGGTGTTATAAAATCAGCACCTAATAGTTAATCTTTGTTAAAAATACTATGAAAGAAATAGGACGGATTACTTAAGAATTGAGATCAATTAATTATATCTCTATACTGAACAACATTTCTCTGCTAGGGCAGAGTTGAGCTATAGAGACCAAGTGCCAAATGCCCCAGTGGTTGTTATGCATTACATATTTTGCTTGTACCCAATRCAGAAAACTTTTCCCCTATTAAAATCCATTTTCCTGTTCAGCATGAGCCTGGACATTAAGTTCTGGAGGTGCCCATTTTAATCCCCAGCAAGATAGCCCCCTCATAAGGAGAAAGACAGTAGGGAACATCAAATAATAATTAAAGTGGGCTCCATCTTAAAGAAAGATCCCATACCTGGAACACCAGATGGTGGACTAATTTGGTAAACCACAGGTGTCTGCGCAGCAGAGAACTGCAAGGAGAAATTTGTAGTTAAATGGCAGTCGTTTTCACAGCAGCTTGATAAGATCTGATTACATATTGCTCACAACACAGTCGGCAACCACATTTCAGAGATTCACACTTTGGGATTTGATCTTTGAAGTGGAGTCCTGCTCTGAAAAGGAAGTAAGTCTAGATGTACCCTTCTTACTCAGGAGTTTTGCTCCCTCTGCATTTAATCTGACCTGCTGCTATTTCCGCATTCTCTTTTGTCCATGCTCAAGTTGTTCACCTCAGCTTGAGACAAGCCTAGATGTTTATTATTCATAAAAGATGGTTTTAAAAAACTCTAAGCCATGCTTTGTTTAAAGTCAATGCCTCCATTTTGCATTGGCATGGTGGCTTCAATCCCTTCCCCCTTACCCCAATAAGATGTTCTTAAAAACTATTTCTGCATCACAGAAGAGATATCCAAGCTGGCYTTCAACAAGCTTGCTGAGTACCAGAAGCACTTTAGTTAAGAAAATACTTATATTGGCCCAATTTGACCTCCATCTTAACGTAATATAATACATTAGAAGTTTCTTCAGRAAAGCAATATCTTCCCTTCTGTGAAGAAATAGCACAGAAATACTGGAAATCTTATCTGGGGTACTATTTTTGATTTGAATAGAGTCCAAAAAGGAGCAGAGGTATTCTGCTTGGAGGAAATCTTCTCAGAAGATGGGACGCATACAGGGATCCTTTCCAAATGTGGAAGGGATATCCTCAAACTCCCAAAGTAAATGGAAGACACTCATACCTAACCTGACTTTTCAATGGGCAGGGCAACCTATTCCTTTTTTGTAGCTTACACTAAAATCTGTTTATGAGACTTTTTCAGCCRGATTAACTCTAGCAACTGTTTGTCTAGGCTGGCAGCAATCCTATTCAAATGGTGCTGTGTGAGAGAAYACTACTCAGGCAAGTATAAGAAGCACACATGGTCCTCAACATGCTGTTAACTCACACGCAGTCAATATTTTCTGTAAACGGCCCTGTCCACAATCTGCAGAAAGGAAGCCCAACAGGACCAAATACATGGAGGCTTTCAGCAGCAGAAAACTGTCTTATACTCAAGTCCAGGATCTAGATACCATCCAGATACATCCAGGTATCATCTAGCGCTGAGGACACGTGTGCTGGGTAGTTGAACGTCTTCTGACAGCAAGCAGATATACCTGAGGCACTGTAGTCTGACCTCAGTAGGAAAATACCKAGATAGCCAATGAAACAGAGCTAGCTACCTTGCCAAGGCCATAAGGAGGAATGTGGAAAGGGAATGTGAGCTCTTGGACTAAGGTTCTATTAGTAAATAAAATAGCTGTTCAGCTCACACTGTAAGCTAGAACCTGTTGTTTGGCCCAGAAAAATATATAGTTTGTATCAATGTAGGGAAATTCTTTCTACCTACACTAAAAAGAAGACAGCCTCATCCACACTGTCTGTGGGGAACAGGCTGGCAGCATCTGGAGGAGAAGTAGAAAGAACCACCCAAATGCTGAATCCTTAGTGCARTTCTAGGCATGGCTGGAGTGTGCATCCCGACCTGCTTCACTAGCTAATACAGATACAGCTGTGGAAATCACRGGAAGACCTTCAGGGGGAGAAAAAACACACACACAAAAAAAAACCACTCCAGTGCTTTGTTTCAGTTATCTGCTCTGGAACGCAGGGGTAATGCCATCATCTTTCCYCTGTAGCATTCTACACTCTGGTGATGAAGAGTACCAGGTAAAAACTGAGGGTCAGATCTATCAAGGTATTTAGGGGTGTTGAGCTATAGCTGTTCTACCAAGACACCTAGGTTGTTCAGATTTTGTAAAATCTATTTATCCATCTGCTTTCTCAGGAGCTACAAACACCTTCACAGATTTGGTCTGCAGTACTGGCTAAATCCTGATTTCATTTAAGGTAACAACCACTCAATTTCATTAGCCCTACTGAGCAAGGTAGGTTTTCCCTACGTGTTTATTCTCTGTCTCCATCCTCCCAGGTTTCTCAGAGCCTTCTTCACATATCTCCATCCTCCCCAACCTCCTTTTTGAGCCATCTCCAATCCTCACGTCTGCTTGTGGATGATGCTGTCACACCTATAAACAGCTTAAACAACTTGCATTTCRAGAATCAAATCAAGGACTCCGCTGCATGTTCTGTCCAAGAATTCCTTGAATACTATTCCCTTTCAGAGCCCAGTCTTCTTCCCTCTTGGTCATGGTTACACGAAGAATGAATGAATAGCCACACACTGACTATAGTGCTGGTCACTGCAGAGAAGTAAAGGCAGTATCCCACCATACCCTGGCCTGGAGCTGATGCAGAGAAAGAAGTCAAAAAGCAGCATGGAAATCCAGGGCCATTAGCTGACACTAAAGTCTGAGCTGTTCAGACTTGCTGCTGCCTGCAGCAGGCTCTTTCAGTCTACTGCAGAGGGAAAATTAATTTTTAATACACATAGCTCCCAGGTCCCAGTCCCAAAACAAAGAGACACATTGTGKTTTATTTAGCTTGGAATGTGTCTCATTAACAGCATCCCCTGGTGATTTTTCATCAGCTCTCTAAGCTAGCTGAACCACCCAATGACTCGTCAGCTTTAATGTGCCATTTACTGAAACACTGGGCTTTCTTGTTTGATACTGAAAGTTAGCATAGAGGTGGGACGTGACTTCCAAACACACCAGGCCTCATCCTCAAGCAAACATCTGTGTTAAGGATTCCTCTTTGCAAGAGTCCCTGACACCATCATCATTAACTGCTCTAACATCACCATACTCCACCACCTCCAAAGACAGTTTATTTTATCGTTGAGAGCCAAGGGTGATAAATACTTTGCTGGAGGGGGGTGGAGTGAAAAGCTCTCATAGGCCTGGAGAGAAGCCCTTTTCTGAAATCAGTGTGCCCATGGGAGGTATTCCTGCCCTTCGTTACCTGACAGTGCTGACTGGCTATATGCTAACACTCTACAGCTTGGAGAGTAATCCCAGGAGAAGCAATCATTTGAGCCCCTCAGATCAGTTCAGCTAGAATYGTCCGAGTTAGGTTAAAACTCTGTCTGTCCATTGTTTGTGTTTGCATAGCTGCCTTCATGTAAAATGGACTGGGATCATTCACGAGAACTGTGACAGTGACAGACAGGTACTTGAACAYGGGCCCTAGAATGCTGTAAAATCTTCATCCTTGGAGATTTTCAAGTCAGCTGAGCAACCTGGTCTAGTCTCATAGCTGACCCTGCTTTCATCAAGAATTTGGACTAGATACCTCCCATGGTCCTGACCTGTTGAGTCTGTGATTATGTGACTATATGAACTGCTCTGCAGCAGTGTGAGCAATCATAGCCAAAAAGGGGCAGATAAAGAGACCTCCAGGAAGACTGAGGTAGCATCTCCAGCCAGTACAGCTGTGTGCAAAACGTACCTCTCCATAGCCCCRTGAATCCACTGAAACATGGTATCCTGATTTCTAACTTCATCTCCAAATGAAAATGAATGGCTCTAACTGATATTTCCAACAGGAACAAAGTCAAAGGGTCTCGRATCAAGAACAAAAACACCTAAGTTTTGCCAAAACATTTCAAAYTGATGTGATTTTTAATTGTCTAAACTTATGCCTCAGGGTTCATTAGCTGCTTTYGGTCTTTGCTTGGTAAGACTATGGCTTTCCATATACAGTTCTAGCATGATTGTGTACACCTTTCCAAACACATTCAGATGAAAGTTGAATGTTCTGGAAAATAAGGCCATGAGATTCATGGAAAGCATGGCTGATTGCTTAGACAACTTTTCTCAGCAATGCTTAAAGATTCACAGTAGCGTCTTCCTACTGCAGGGCTTAATAAGTGAAAAAACAGGTTAACAGGGAACTAGATTTTTGCTTCAGAAAGACCTCGTAAATCACCTAGTCTATCCAGTGCCAGACGAATCCCTGAGTGCCTTGACACATTCCATTTTAAAGGACATAAGTAGCATCTTAACTTCCTGTCCTGACAYGCAATCTGACACGCAGTATGAAAGACCTTATTTCAGCATGTCTGCTGTGATGTCAAGTCTAAAGTTTGACTCTCTTCAGTGTATTGAATTCTTATTATCGCTTGTTTGGTATCCTTGTTTGGTGGTTACCTTGAAAGTATAGCTGTCTTTCTCYACTCCAGTCAAATTGTTAATCACTCGTCCTTCAGAGATCACCTCCACATAGTACAAACCTTCCTGAGGTGAAGACCTGGATGGAAAAAAAAATACATTATTTTTATACAGAATGAGGTTTATTTTTAAGTAAATACCAGATCCTTCATGGGGTTTATGCTTGTCAGGTCCACTGAGGCTTTGATAGAGCAAAGTAAATTTACACTATGCTATATAGGCCCAAACAGTCTACTCTCAAAAGCTAAAATTAAAAAGAAATGTGGACACACAGCAAGAAATTCCAGATAAGTGCAGATGGTAACAGGGGTATATCAGAACTCTAACTATCCAAATTGTACGGAAATGCAAAACATATACATGCTCATTAGTGTTCATTAATACTAATAACTAATTGTTATTCATTAGTATTAAAATAACCCAGGGCTGCCTAGATTTACAGGGCAGCTTGATCCTGGTTTGTAAATTAATGATGCATCCTTAATGTACATAGTTTCTCATCATAACATTCAACAGAAGAAATAACTCCCAGCTAAATCACAGAAGCAAGAGATGGAAGAGCCCCATTAGGGTCCCTCTTACAGCCTCTTGAGAGGCATTTAATCTTCTAGTCAAAGAAAAAGATCTTTGAAATTATGTTTTTGGAGTTTGGAAAAGAAGCTTGGATTGCTCAGTCACTACGCAGAACCATATTTGCTTCCAGCTCTACCACAGTTTTCTTATGATCTTAAATAGGCCAAGGACACCAAAAGGTGGTGAAATCTCTAGATTTTCTTGGAATTAAGCGTTTAAATAAGAATTAGGCCTAAAGCCTTTGAGTATTTGAGTCTTAGCTTCCCCAAGCCTGTCTGTCAGACACACATGCTAGAGATCCTTAAGTTGAAGCAAGTATAAATGCAGCACAGCTTATGAGATGCTCAGGTGCAGTGATAGTAGCAGCCCTAAGAATCCCTTACGCTCCCAAACTGCCTGTATGGACACAAAGAAAGTGAGGATCCTACTAGACAAGCGACAGAAGTCTACTCACCCAATAGTTAAGGATCATACCTTGTCCTGCATCTTATGGTGGATAAGTCAAAACATACAGGAGGGACGTCACATGGTAGCCTGGGCAGGCCTGGATTCACTAGGGACACCTCCAGCTGGGACCCATAGGCTGAGAAGGGATGCTCTAGCTGGTGGGATGTTGAACCTAAGCARTCGAAAATGAACCAGAAGAGATCAGTGAGGACATGATCACGCACATTCATTCACATATGATATAAAAATTGAATGTGAAATTCACTGTCTCTTTAGCACCAGTGCTTGAGGCTCCTAATCAGGGTTTCTTAAACTAGGTTTGACCAATTTCAGATTAAACCCAAGTTCATTTTCCCATGCAGCTGCCTGGCTTTTCTTTCTCTGAAGCAATACCTGGTCTCTCCCACACATATTCTATTGGGAGTTTTAATCTCCTCAGCCATCTACACTGGAGCAACCACCATGCCCATAAGTATTTAAAGTACCTGCAAAACCAGTTGTTTCACATCCCCTTCACACAATTACACTGATAGGACCTTAGGTTGGCTTGGGCTGTAAGGTGAATCTGCTTAATCTGTTTCTTTAGAGCAAGCTGTCCAAAAGACCAAATCTTTTCAACTTCAGAAAGCTAAATTTTGTCCRAACATAAATTAACATGCTTACCTTTTGTAACTTAGTCATACAAATTAGAAATAAAGAACATTTTTAAGCAAGTGTACCTTAGACACTCTATTTTCATAGGTGGTTCCCAGCTTACTGGTGTGTTTTAAAGACATAAGCAGTCTTTAACACACCAGTGGTTCCTCAATTTGCAGTCAACTACACAGTCCCTCCTGCTCCTAGGAAGGTGTTTTCTCCTTTAGCCTAGCTGTCTGSCTTCTGTGCCCCTAAAATGTGTCACAGAGAGCTTGAAGAGTGAGATCCCACATGTGATTCCCCGCCTGCCACACAGTGCTGTGGTGGGCACGTCTCCCGCTGAAGACACGAGCTCCCCCTTCTTCTGGCTCATCCTCACCAAAGGGACATAACGCTCAATTCAGGCAGGTGTCATTCGTCACAGCTGTAAACAACCAAGTCAGAACTTGAACATCTGAATCGAACAGGAGAGAACATAAGATTGTCCTGGGAACTAAATCTCTTGATAGAGAGTCAATATTCAGCACTCCTGAAAAAATAAATCAGGTTTAATTTTGGGTAGTTGGGTTTAGTAGTTTTGGCACAGATCAGCAAGGCATATCAGTCTGGCTTTTACCCAGATCTCATGTTTATCACCACTGTTTCTAAAGTTCCAGCTTCAGTGGACCTATGAATGGTACAGACTTTCAGTGTTCTTTTTTTTTTTTTTTTTTTTTTTTGGGGGGAAGGAAGAGATTTTTTCTTTAGGGAAGCTGGGGGGAAGGAAGAGATTTTCTAGCCTAGGGCTACAGAAATTAGGCACAAATCAGGTTTATGTCACTTGAAAAGAAAGATTTAAACAGGTAGTCATCAACAATGGTTTATGAAGCAGTAATTTCAAACCAATTTTGTGTTCTGGGTGCCATAGCCTCTGTATCTGTTACCTGGAATTTGTCACTCCACCTCAARACCTCAGAACAGAGTTGATTCTATTATTTTGTCATGTGCTTTATGAGTTAAAAACTCACCAGGCAGGGTAATAGTAATCCACGTTCCTCCAGCAATACTACCCTCTCGGGGCCTAATATGCAGTCCTGTAGCTGTCACTGCAAAAATAATCCAACTACATCAGGCTGAAGTATAATATGAACATCAAAACCATCTCATTCAGGACAAAGCATATTTCATTGGCCCAATAGCTGTCCTTCTGCAATCCCACTTTCCACCTTATTTCTCCTTCACAGGCGTGTGAATTTGCCATATTATTTGCCTTTTTTACACCAAACTGTCTACCCTGTGTAAGAGTCCTGCTTCTCAGAGAGTTTTTCTTATCCTTTTTGAACTTGGACTGAACCACAGTCCAAGTGTCTTGTTCTCCTCAAAAATCAAAACTGATAAACCTCATTTGCTTCAGCACTCAAAGAAATGTACTTGCTCACTTCTGTGCACTGTCCCCAAACAWAGAACGGCCAACATAACAGATCCATTTCTGGCTCTGAAACATCTTGTCCAGCTCTTTCTTGCAAAAGTTCTTAGGAAAGAGAAACACTAGACTGGAAAGGAACTCCTGCTTTATGAAATAAAGTCACCTGCAACTTGTTAGATACTCTCTTCCATAAATGCATCGAATACTTCAGGTGATTTAGCATTTGTTTTAGGGGCCCTCATCCTCTGATGAGGATGGAGAYGATCAACAGTTATGAAACTGCCACCCAGTGTTCAGATTTTTTTAAGAAGCTCTTATTTACAGTGATACCTACTTTGCTGTCTAGCATTTCAGCTACTTTCCAGCTTTTTAACCACATGTCAGTGCAGTCTCACATAACAATACTGACCAATCTAAACCCAAATATTTGACATGCAGCATGAACTCTTGATATCAACATGTAAAGAATCRTAAGACTGTTGAGCAAATGGAAATCAACAAGCACAAGAGGAGCTCGAGTAGAATGGCAGCAATCAACAACAAATCCAGGCTCCCACCCTCAAATGCCTGCTAACTACGGAAACAGAACAACCAAAAGCCACCAATAAGGGTTGCAAAAATCCAACATGCTGCAGTCACTATCTCATAGCATCCAACACCACTTAGARACACCTTTGCATCCCTCGTGCTCGGTCAAGTTTTACCTAACTCAGAAGCACTGCATTTTGCAGTTGTTGCATCACCAGCGTGGTTGGGGATAATACTTCTGCAATACTCACCCGCAAAGAGCATCAGCTCAGCGCTCAGAAATGGTCTCAAAAGGTTCATCTCAGACTCTGAACTGGGATTTCACAAGCATCTGGCTCCAGCATGGACTTCAGTTTGTACACTGAGACAGTTCTGTGGTATGAAACAAAGTACCGAATGTGGAGCCAGAAAGACTCACTTTAAAATGCACTCCTGGTCTAAACTGAACACTGATGGCAGATATTGTGCAGTCTCCAGAGCACCTATCCCTCTCTTAAAGTGTGGGGCTTTTTCATGGAGATCAGAGTGGAGTATAAGGCACCTGCAGTGGGCATTTAAGAAGCTAAGTCTGCTGCTGAGACCTCTCGGACAGATGATCTTTATTGCAAAACAGATTGCTTTTCATATGCTTCTCCTTAACCCAMTTAAAATGGTGATATTGCTATTACCATAAACAGTACATTGGTTTTAAGATCATAATGCTGTGCATTATGGTCACAAAATCACAAAGAAGCAGCTTCCTCAGAGCTGCTGGGTAAGAGCAGTTAATACCTAGGGCTGTACAGTGGAAGAGCTGCAGCTTAACACCCTAGGAAAAGCACAGCAGGAGCAGGATGCTCTGAGAGCCAAGGCATTGCCTTACCCACGACGAAGCTGTGGCTGGAGGGAGGTAAGTGATTTCTCATTACAGAGTCGATAGCAAAGCACCAAGTGAAGAGCATGTTTTTCATAGTCACGCCTGATAAACACACCTGGCCTGCAGAAATGAGGCACATACATACACAATATCCGGCATTACCTACTCTATCCCCCTGCCTTTTCTGGCAAATCCAAACMCATGAATAGCTAGACCAGAATTTAAAAGTGATGTAAAATATTGGAGCAGCAATGTTGCTTCTACTGTCTATGATATTGCAAGTGCTGCTTTAACTGTCCACTCTATATTCTTTGCAGGCTTTAAGATTGAATTTGTAGAGGTCAGAATCCACAGCCTTGATGCATGCAGACCTTGCATTTCAAAACGGGCATATGAAAGATTATTTGAGTTTATTGCTATTACTCTTCTTTGAGATTTTTTTCTTTTAGTATTACTTACCTTATTCTATTTGCTTTTCTTCCCTTCTTCAAATGAGCAAAATATGGAAGTACAGATACCAGAATAGCAGTTCCATCCCTTTGACACCTGCTCTACTGCAATTTCAGGTCCACGGTTGTGTCAGGCATTCAAATCAGTCCCCGCGTGGGTCACTGGCTGCATTTTGCTGAAAACCACCTCACTAGTTTCTTAGCAGGTTTGATGCCCGTCACAGACAGAGCTCAGGCCTGTTCATTGGGCAAGCTTAATTATTAACATAAACTACTCACTATTATTAACTATTTTGTTCCAAGTCTTTCATGACCACAAAGCAAATAACCTGGAATTGTTCCCCCCCTTGATATATAACTAGATCCTCCCACAGGACAATTAATCCTTTTTATTCTTCTCTTTCCACCACCCCCAACAAAAATTGATCAAATGATGGGTTTTGGTATGCTGACATCTGACCTGRGAGTGGCTTTCACAGCAGGTGAAATTTGAGGTTTTCTTATATACTCTTAATTTTATCCTTCCATGGATTCCGTTACTAGGAAACTCTGAGCTTGGCAGGAACTCTTATCAAGGCATATACAGACCACTTGAGTCCACCTTAGCTACCTGCACTCCCTTAGGTCCTTACAGAGTCAGTGGTGAGACAGGGAGCGGCTTTGACTCACCCCGTGGAGAACTATGCCCCTCTCCTGACCGACAGAAAAAAACAGCCTTAGTCAGGTGCTGGACACCTGTATTAATACCAAACCTGCCGGCTCTGCATTAATATGGATGCCTACATGGAAGTTTCCATTGAAACTCACAGGGAGCTCTGCGACACAACAACACAACCACGGTTTAATGAGTTACCACGCACCAGTCGAACACCAGCAGTATGTATGCATGCTCTTACCTCATCTCCAAAGGGAGGTGAAACAGGCTTGCGTGTTCTTCCTTTCTCGTTCTTCCCTGGCCTCAACCCAGAGACACAGTGGCAGGAAGTCATGGGTGACCAGCTTTCAGGAGAGTTTTGGAGATCTGTCCAACACTGGATTTGGTTTGTTCGCTGGGTTTGGTTTGTTCTTGGACCAAGCCCTTATGCCTCAACTGCATATAGCCAGTGATTACAGGAACCCAGTGAAATTTAACCCCATTCTACCCAAGAGTCTACACTCAGTTTACGTATTAGCCAGAGTTTCACTGCAGGCTTGGTCAGAATAAGGAGCAATCCAAATATATACATACGTATATTTATATAGTCAGAAAAAAGACAATCCTCAAATACAATGATAACTTGCATCAAAGTCTTTACCCCTTTCCTTCTACATATGCTTTCTCACCATGAGTAGCAACTTTGCTACCAGAAGTCACAAGACCCAAGGTCTGAGGCAGAAATCTGTTTTCATCACAAGGCACAGCAAGGACTAGCTGCTCCATGAGGAAGGATGAGCCAGAAGCCAAGGGTGACCCTGGTGCAGGGTCCACATGGGCAGAGCACAACCCTGTCAGGTCTGAACAGTGTGGACAGAGCTAGGTGCAGGTAACAAGGTCCATTAGCAGCCCCAGACACAGGGAATGGAGCAGATCCAAGGTCCCATCATAGTAAAAAGGAGGCAGGGCTGGAGACATAACTACAACACAGATCCAAGGTCCATCCCCCAGGAGACAGGGCTGGAAAGAGTAATGCCTATAACACAGTTCAGATAGTGGCTGAAGGCTCTGGGCTGAGTTTAAATGGACCCTTGTGACCATGGCTGTGTGGGTAGAGGGAGACTCAAGGTGGAGCTGGTCAGGGCCGTTAAGGCTTATTGGTGAATCCAGGGCCAAGACATTTAATCTCCCAGCTTTGCTCTGGCACACTCAGTTCCCCATCCTCTTTAAATCTCAGTGAGCAAAAAATGAGTTATCACCATTGTTGGTCTGTACAGCATTTTCTGGCATAACTTTGAGGAAATGCTTTATGTATAAGACACTAAAAGTCTCAGATTTGCAGATCCAATGGAATTATTTGACTGTGAGGAAATGAGGAGTTTATTCTCTACAAAAAAAGTCACAGTTTAGGTGAGGCACTAGACCTCAGGAACCATCCTCCTGAATGGGTTGCAACTTGGAAAGTAAGAAGGAAGCCAATGGGTGACATTGTCCTTAATGACCAGAAACACAGACTCCTCACCCACACTTCTGGCTAGGAGAGAAGGGTCTTGTTGTGTGAAATATAAAGATTCTCTCACTGCATGCCACTGACCATGCTTCAATATTACTGCCCACTGAAGAGGAGAGCAGTACAGTTGATAAATAAATATTTGTATGTGTGTTATGCATGTGCACCTGAACATTTGTATGTGTGTAAATTCACATGTGTATGCACGTACATGAGTGCAAGCAATTTTTTTCTTGCAGAAAAGTAAGAGTTAGAAAACTGTAAAGCTTTCCTTCCTTACTGAAGGGAAGTTCTGCTTAAAAATATCCCCACAGGCCATCTGTTTTTGCTCATGTGCAGTCATTCATTTGGAGATTACAAACTTTATGTGTACCAGTGGCAATAGCTCCCAATAGGGGCGGACAGGGTCAGCACTGGGTATCTGAGAAACATTCCTTCAATGCAGGCAGAAAGGAACTAAAGAAAAGCAGATGTGAGTAGTAGCTCTTGGCCTCTAGGTGGAAGTATGGAGCCACTGAACACCTCTCTATTACTTGAAACACAACTGAAGGTCAACCAAGCTGTCACCGCTCTGCGGGATGACTCTTCCTAACACAGGTTAGGAAGTCTAGGACAGGTTAACACAGTCTAGGACTAATTGCTRTTATCTCTCTGCACGAAAATGCCATGATCAAGGAATCGAATCGCAGGAAAAGGAGACACTGGACCTATTTCCCAGCTCTTTTACTCACTAATGTATGATTTGGGCTAAACTGCTTCATATTCAAGGAGCCTGTGTGTAAAACGAGGGCAGTGATGTGCTCATGTGAGGCCTTTGAAGGGTAAGGGCTGTTAAAATGCAGCAACACACTCTAGAAACACGAAATTTCCCCAAGACTTGCAGCACTTCTGGGACAGAAAAGCTTTGCAGCAACCRTGGGAGGGCTCCTCCACTGCTGCCCCCAGCCCCTGTAACGTGGACACCTCCCACGAGGAATGAAGCAGTTGTTGGATACCACATGGCATTGCCCAGCAGAACAGCTGAGGGAGGATAATGTGGGATAAGGCGAGGTTTAGTGATTTTATCAGCAACCGTTTGAGAGTTCCCCTCCTCCCTCCCAACCCTACTTGTGCATGCACTGCCCCATACCAAGGGCATGAGCTTTTCCTGCCTGCTCCCAGCATCTGCACCTGTAAATAGAGCATTAAACACCCCAGAGGAAAGCAAGTATAATGGGGCTTGTGCTTGAACCATCCGCACCATGTTTCTCTCAGACATAGTCATGGAAAAGCACATCCCCTGCAGTGTAAGCTATGCCACATAGGACATGAAATTGATTGAACTCAAGGGGTTTGGTACAGACATATGTCTTGGAGAAAGGCCAGATCTCTGCTTTCCAGCTTGGTTTTGTCTGTACTTAGTGTCCTCTTCCACTTCTTGCCTATCAGACTTTTCATCTCCTCAAGCAATTTGCAAATTGTTTTTCACAAGGAAAGGTGTCTATCAAGTCACATCGCCAGCCCGCTGCAGAAATCACACCAGGATTGCTCCAAGTGATGAATGTTTGCAGCAAAGCTTTAAGGTTTGGGAAGTCTCTAAAGAAGATTTCAGCACCTCCTGCAGGCCAACCTGTATCTTGGAATTTGTGGCTACACCTGTAAGTGAAATAAAAGCATCTGGGCTTGGGCACCGGATCTCCATAGATCATAAGTTGCAGACACAGTCCTCTGCATAGTTCTGACCTAGATCAGGTCTAGTTAGCCCAAACAACTTCCAGGCACGGTTTGGCAGTCAGCATGGTCAGGACCTGCTCTCAGTGAGCCATATGGTTGCAGTCACCCAGCTATTAAGGGTGAGAGAGTTTAGTAGCATAGGCATGGCCACAAAACCAGAGAATGACCCCTGCAATGTTGACTTGCTAGTAGAGAGGTATCCTGGAAGGCTTTACAAGCTGGTGTGTCCTATGAGGGCATCCCCTGCACTAGCTGTGCTGTTCTCTACAGAGGTCCCATCAGCTGCTATTTCTTTCTATTAATACTTCACCTTTTGTGTATTGACACAAACTTCCTAGCAACCAAGGCCACAAGAGAAGGTGCTAAGAAGCTGGACTGATTATTAATAAATCTTAGTGTTTGTTGTCTTTTTTTTTTCTTGAGATGCTTGTTAGACACTGTCATGCAGGATGCTGAGCCAAGATTTCCAAAGAACCTAGGGGATTTGAACACCCGCTTTTGAATTTCTCTATCTGCATCCCAGCCTTCCTCCATTTGGCCTGCAGTGCCCAGCTGGGTGAAGCTAACCATGAGAAGGTGAGTTATGACAGTGCAGCAATGCTAGGCAGGGATCCTCTRATCTACCAGCCAGCTGAGCATTGTCCATGGGGTTCACAGGTGCTGAGTGTCCTTATTTGTTTATAATTGGGATCTTGTGGTCTCCACAGACCAGAGAAACACCTCTTATTGCTCTTCAGTCCCACTGTGCAGGGCTGACTGCACCCAGTCCYTCCCCACTTCCAACAGGCCTTAGCAAGCTTCAGATGGGAACGTCACCATGGCTTAAATCTCTGCCCTCACCAAGCTGTTGCATCAAGATCTTGGAAAGTCTAAGCTGTGCCATCTCCATCATGGTCCCGATCTGGGGAGTAAGAGTGAGAAAACCTGGCATGAGATTTTGAGTGCMCCTTCTATATTAAAGAGAACAAAACACAGAAAAGTCCCATCTTCCTTTCAGTGTGCTTGAATTATTAATCAGTCATGTCTGGATRGTAACCAGTACAGAAAGAAGATGAGTGAAGTGGGAATGAACAACAGGATTTCGGAAGCAGTATCTGATTTTGTTGCATTTAGTCCTACTCTAAACACCCTAATATAGAAATCTGAGCATGAGAAAGCCAATATAACTAGCTTATGAACATTTCCCAACTCATGGGAAGAAAATATCCATGGTCCTTGGATCTCCTCTTCTTTATTCCTTTATTTTAGGCTCTAAGCCATAATCTTTCCCAGCTGACCAGCTCCCTAGCTTGCCATGACATACACAAGGTGGATGTTAAATGCAGAGGGTATAAACATAAACAGTGTGTAAATTGACCTAGGGAAGATAACAATAACTTTGCAAAAAGGGRTTGGGGGTAAACTAAGAAGAAAAAAAGCCAAAAATATGCTATTTAATACCGTAGACAGATGTCAATACTTTCAGATTTCCCTTAATTCCTGCTTCTTGCATCAGAGACTGAGCAGTACAAAAGTTTGAGGAAAATTTTGTTACCGCTTCTAAAAATATATCAGTTGTTCTAAAAGTATAACAACRTTTGCAGAAAAAACTTACATTTTCCACAAAATATCACCTTTTTTCACAGAGAAAAAAAAAGTATTTTGTTTTCTGAAAATCTTAAATGGAATTTTCTAAAACTTTTTTCCAAATTTAAAATATTTTATTACCATCACTTCATTTTACTAAATATTCATCTCGTTAACAAAGCAGTATTTTTTCCAAATATTTCACACGAAAACCCTGACCCACTCTGGTTTTGTTTCAGATCTAAACTTATAGCTTGTTTTTTCTCTTGGTGCAAGCTAGCAAAGCCAATGTTTTTACAGCCCATAACTGAGCTGCCTGACTGTGTCTGGTTCATTTTTCTAGCTGATTAGAAACAAGCTTAACTTTTTCCTTTGAAAGCAAAAATGTTAGTGCCTACAAGGAGCCCTTCTGCATGTCTTTACAGTGTCACTTTTCAGGTTGATAAAACTCTACTGAGGTTGTTCCCATAGCTACTCTCACTGCATTTTAAACAGTCAATAAACTTCTTTAAATACTAAATTTATTGCCAGTGCAGCTGCTTTAATGACAGGTTGGAGGCTTCTTTGGTTTCAAGGTTCAGAGTGCTTCAGCTCGTGTCCTCTGCAGTCGCGCTGGTCGCAGAGGGGATGTGAGTTGCCCACCCCATGGCTGATGCCGGGGYGAGTGGCTACGAAAGGTAGCAGGGTGAGGAGAAACCAGGACCTTACCGAGGATTTGTCTGACGCTGCTTGGTGCTTCCTGCTGGCATGCCGTGGGAGCTCCCCTGCTCCAGCGGATTCGCAGTGCTCCTGCCAAGGAGTACGCAGGATGCTGGGGGAAACGAAAGGTCCAGACCAGCCTACAGCCTCGTTGTGTTAGGTGCTCTATAACCACACAATAAGAGACAGCATCTAGCCTAGAAAAGATTTCAATTTAAATAGAGACAAAGGCATGCAATCCAACGCAGCGGTGGGAAAAGTTGCATGCTACAGCCTTTGCAAACCGAGCGATACTAATAACACAACACATCGCACAAGAGAAATGTACAGGTTGGGTCGAGAACCCCAGAGGGAGCAGTCCCTGCTAAAATCAGGAGGTGTCTCTTGGGCAGGACAGATCTTGCAGGGAAGTCTACGGAGGCGCTGCTGCAGCCTGACACTGCGGCACTTGTTTAGATAAACAGCTGGCAGCGGATCGAGTTTCCAAACCAAGCCGCAATTCTGCATCTACTGCATTTCATCCATCATTAGTCTTTCATGAGGAAGCTCGTTCTTGGCCTGGTCCCCAACTCTCAGAGGAGTGATTCAGCTAAACACCAGCTCTGTCGCTATGTCCAGCGGTCTGTGTGCCTCTGCTCGTTCCTATCGTTGCGGCAATGCCCATTTGTTTCTCACTTTAATACGACATTCCTCCCGCTTGATGAGTTTTTCTTCTGCATGCTCTTGCTGCCCCATCCCCTCTGTCCCTGCTACCCCTGCCTAAGCGGGGGAACAGGTGGGACAGCTGACCCTCGTGAATGAAAGGAGAGCACAGTTCCCGTCCCTTCGCCCCTTTCTCACAGGCTGCCGCTGCTGTCGATGATCCCCGAGCCCCCGGGGACGGTGGATTTGTGTGTGTTAGTCACATGAAAGAAAAGAGCCTGCAGCAGGCTGCTCCTGGGCTTTGCTTCACCTCGAGATGAGGGAATAGCTTGCCACTGTATTTCTCAGGGCTGGGATCAAGTGATATTTTTTTTCTTTCCCCCCCCCCTTTTTTTTGACATGCACAGATTTTATGTAAAATGTGCAATAGCCTTGAAAGGGGAAAAGGGAGAAAAGAAAAAAAGAAAACGGTAAAAAGAAAAGGAAAATATGAAAAAAAAACAAAAAGAAAAAAGAAAAGTATGAAAAGTAAGAAAAATAAGAAAAATAAGGAATAAGGAATAAGGAATAAGGAATAAGGAATAAGGAATAAGGAATAAGGAATAAGGAATAAGGAATAAGGAATAAGGAATGGAATGGAAAGCAAAGCAAAGCAAAGCAAAGCAAGGCAAAGGACAACCAGTAATAACCCTAGTTGTGTTGGGAAATGTTCAAAGCTGCCCACTCAGTAGAAACTGAGATTCTTTTTCTGGATTTTTTTTCTTTGGACAGGAATTGGTCTCATTCACCTTGCCTGAAGCTCTATGGCCTATAGTTATACAGCAGGTTTGAGTAGATATGCTGATCAGTAAGCCACATCTCGGGRATATTGTAATTCCCTCTGGAATAAGCACTCATAAAAAATATAAACCCTTTTATACCACAAAAAAGCAACAGAGGTACCTAAATAACCTTAATTCCGTTCTGATTTGTTGACATCAAGGAAAAGATTTCACTGTAAACTTGAGTAACATTGTTTGTGTCCCGGTAGCAGCAGGGGAGGAACTATGTTTTCACAGATCTGAGCTATCTACAGAAGAAAAYATCGTGACTACGTGTTGTTTTCTCATATATGAAAGTTTCAGGAATGAGGTTCAGTTCTGACCCACTCGATAGGTTTGCGATTGCCAAGTGCACCGGCTATTCTTAGCGCTCTGATCAGCCTATATCAAGACAAGAACTCAAGGCAGATAAAATATTTCAGCCAGAACTCTTTTGTACCCTYAGCCAAGAATGCAGCAAAGAATTTATCTACTTGCTCGGCTCTGATGAGTTGATCACAGCCAAACAAAGAAGGAAATCACTCAAATCCAAACATTTCATTTCTTCTTTTTTCTTTTTTTTTCAAATGAAACTACTCCATCTGTTTTTCCAGTCAAAACCACTTCTTTCAGATTTCCTTCTGTTTTCCTGCTTGCAGTTCAGTTCTTCAGGTCTTTATAAACTGCTTGAATCTAGTAAGACGCCATTTCCTGTCCAATCATAAAAAAAAAAAAAAAAAAATCCAGTCAAACCACAGCAAGTATTTACCCATCCCAGGTTTTCAACACTGCCAGAGACCTGAATAATTGGTTGCTCACACAGCTCCAACCAAGACATCCTTGTGCACTCTGCTATATAAACACATCTTCATGGCAAAAGGCAAGAAACAGAGCGGGCAGAAGCACACAGGTGGGATGGGGAACGAAGCCCTGCATGCTCGCTTAAGCATAACCCTGTTTTAGTGCTTTAGCTCAGAAGCTTTGCGTGAGTTAGAAGGAGGTGTCACTTCCTTCCCTGAATATTCATTCTCTGARAGCACAACGATGCCCTTATTTTGGGGGAAGGGGCTCGTTCAGCGCAATCCGATGCTTTTCAGGCAGTCGTGCCCTACGCTTTCCCGTATGTGCCTGTTCGGGGGGAGGACCATTAAATATAAAAGTGCCAGTGTTCCCGCTGTCGGCCCCCACCCACCTGTTCCTCCTTTCACCCCAACGTTTCCACCTCTGACCCTGCTGCAGGACCACGGCGCGTGTAAAGCTGCATCCCCCTCCCCAGCTCCTCCTGTCTCCAGGGCAGCTGTACAAACCTCCAGGGCAGCAGCTGGGGACCACAGGGAGCCCACTGCCAAGCAGAGCCACAGCAAAGGGCTCCTGTGACGGCTTGWAGTCACTGGCCTGCTTATGGGGGACTATGTATTTAACTTGCTAAAGATTTGGAGATGCTCCGTTGTCTCCTTTAAAGCCCTGGCTCCTAAATCCAGCTTGACCAGTTCTCAAGGCATGTTCTCCCGGTGGGGTGTTAATTTGGTAATTCTCTGCCCATAGGGACTCTGGTCCGACTTGGCTTGGTTGTGATTTTAGCTTTGGGATCCGCTCAGCAGTACTGTAACCCTCACAGACCCCAAAGTGAACCTAACTGCTTGATTGCTGCCACCGTATAGATGGGATGAGGAGAAAAGGATGAGATAAAACATCCTTYTGAGTGCTGGAGAAAGCTCTGAAATCAGTCAGTAACATACTGGAAGGATTTTTCCATCCTCCAGAAGTCAGGGGCAGCGAATTGCATGCCCTGCCTCCAGAAGGACAAGGATGCATGGATCATTGCAGCCAGTGTGCRTATGTGCCTGTCTGCAGGCTATTTTCCAAAAACCTGACACAGCATTTGGCCTTGACAAGACCCTCCTTAATCAAATTAATTGTAAAAACAACAGTGGGATGAGATCAAAATATTACCCTAAGGCATCATTTTTCTTTATCCTGCCTAAAGACTTGACAATACTCAACAACACGCCTGCAAGATCTTTTCTCCTGCTTTAAAGGCAGACAGAGCTGTCCTGCATGCAAAGAAGGTCCCTGCACAGGGGAGAAGGAGGAAGGAATGCACTGTTGCTATTCTAATGCCAATAAATTGAGGTAGTCACAAGCCGTGCAAGTCATCAGTGTCTTGCAGGCCAGTGGGACATTGGCTCTCTGGCTTGGGCAATGGCTAAAAAGAGCAATCTTACTGCTACTCTATGTCCGGACCTTGAGTATACAGCAGGGCAGTCACCCCAGGCCTCCTGACCTTCATCAGGTGAGAGGAGCAAAGCAATGAAGATCGTTCCATTCCCAGYACTCTTACACGGTTCACCTTTACTACCAGACAGCCTCAGAAATCTCATCTCTCTCTTCCTCTCCTTCAAAAACTTTCTGGAGACTTGAAGTGAAAAGTCTACTAAAAGTCTACTAATTGACACTGCATGTCCTAAAAGGTGGGATCCGTTTGGAGCCCAGGGTCACTTGCCAGCTCAGTCCCAGGCTTACAGGGGACCCTGGGCAGTTCACTTCACCTTTTCAAGACTTAGTTGTCTGTAAAGGTAACAGCAGGAACAACACAGGAGTAACAATGTCTTGGATTCTCAGTCAGTGGGGCTATGAAGACAATACGTCTTATTAGATATTTTCCTTTCCTTAGTCCAACACCAAAAGTAGAAAAAATTCYCGTTGCTTTCTATATTATGAATTTTGTAGTGTTCCTTTACCATATCCGTGCCCACACCTGGACATCACTATGCTGTTTGTATAACTCGTTACAGCTTCATCTGTTTGAACACTGATTTCACAGGAACTAATTGAGCCAGGAGGCACTACCGTAGGATCTCAGGGTGACACAGAAGGGAATAATACTTCAGGTCTCTTAATCTGGGGAACCTCAAATAGAGGAAACACTGGTAACATACGCCACACAACTTCCTGACATCATTGGGAAGAGCCAGGGGGGCTCTGCAGCCTTTTCTTTCTTCAAACACACTCAGTCCATGGAGCCCTGCTCAGRTACCTCCAAACTGAACATGTTGCTAAACTCAACCAAAGCCAATTCAGGAAATGCTAAGGTTCAGGAAACTCTATTATTAACAGAAAAAATAGTTGARTATTGGGTGCAAAATAAATAATTTCTTGACTGTTTTCTGGAGATCACTGCCAGCTCTCACACTTCSTCTCATTTAGTAATGCTACAAAGGACTGTTGGATTTGAAGCTCTGGTGTTTGGAAGTGGTCTGACCATGTCTGTGGAGAATCATCTTACCAGGCCAAGTCTGAAAGGGTCCACAAGCCGATCTTCCTGTGAACCGACCCACAGAGTGCACTTGAAAGCAAATAGATACTCAAAGATTGGGTGTCTCCTAGGGGTGAGGACTTAATTTCTGCATCGAGGCCATAGGTGGCCCTTTTATTCTGGAGTCTACATCTAGCTTTCTGCCTCCCTTCCCCATCACCTACCCTCCAAGGCAGCGTGCAGACATGCTCCCCCACCCTAACTCTCTCCGACTCAATCAGCTGTCACAGGCCCCGCATTCCTGCAGGACTCCCAGAATTTGCAGTTCTGGACATCTGCTCTTTTCCACCCCCGCAAATATGCAAGCAGGTGCGAGGCACCACAACTTTTGTTGTTCCTAGCCACTTTTACCCCAGCAGTGTGAATGCAACACAACCAGAAAGGCAGATCTCTGCTCCATTTCATCTTCTTCGCATCCTTAGGGGAACATATGAACAAAAATGAATCTCTCCACCTTCACCAAAGTAAACTCAGAAAGGATGAATCTTCTAGCTTACATGGCAGAATATAGTTCTTCTCTACCTTCACACCAATGATGAAAATGAGAAAAGTTGACAGTTCTTGGCACACTGCAGCACAGTCAGGTGTATCTGGAGCACGTGCTGCTTAGAGTAGTAAAGCTGCAGAATACTGTGTAAAACAAGTGGCATCTAGGTTAACCTCATACCTAAAGCACCCCATTGAAGGGATTCTGAAGGATAACAATTGCTTCCCTATCTAGTGAAGGCCAAGGTGGAGCAAAAGCAAATATTTCACTGCTCATGGTGACGTCTTCCAACCAGCCAGGCTATGAAGCGATGATGGTGCTCGCAGGGTTACAAAGGCAAAGATGGTCAGATACCGGAGAGAAGTTTAGGTAGCTTTATTGCATTAATTATACAAAAGGCCTTTCTACAGTGATGGTTACACTTTTTCTCATGCCACTGAGGCCTGTCATCTTACATAGAAACAAATCTCTTCTTGGTTCATAGTACAGCTGTTCAAGTGCTATAAGAGAAACAGTTACCTGGCAAGTTTATAACTATCCATAAAATCATTTATTTCATGAATGGCAATCAGCATGAAACACAGCAGAGCACTTGTTTTATCCAGATCCCAAGAAATCTTTGAATTTTGAAGACAGATAAATCTGAAGTAAATTTAACTTTGGCAGTATATGCTCTGCTGGTTGCTATCAACAACTATGAGAAAAAAATAACTTTTTATCCTATTCAACTTTTTTTTTCAAATAATTGGAATTTTAGCCAAAAAAAAATCCCCCAAGAGGATCTATTTTACACTGAAAATTTCATCTGGGAAATGTATGCAATGTACCAAGACGGTAGGCTTCTAGAGAAACCCACGTTTCCATAAGGGAARAAGCTGATGCTTTATAGGATAATAAGGCGTCATCCTTATTATTATACAGTCCAGCCGGGGTCAGTTTAATGTGAGGATGGGTCCAGGAGGTGTCCCCAAACTGACTACTGTTCCTGATACCAGTACATGATGCATAAGATACATCAATAGCGCTAAAAAATTACTTCTTTCTACATCTCTCAGGTGGCTGCAGGAGAACTTGTATACCCAGCTTTATGCTTTCACAAGAACACCCGCTGCTGGGTTCRCATCCTCGTGGTATCTGGTACTGCCTCCGAGCACTGGCACGCTTCAGTGACACCAACATCCCCTATTAGCCTCAGCTTGCCACACACTTAGGAAGCTAGCCTCTCTCCATCTTCAGTCTGCCTGGGATCTACTTAGGGTTCTTACTAGGCCACCAAACGCCTCTTCCATTAGCATTGCCCCTGCAGGGCTGGCCCTGCATGGCTCTCCAAGGTCTTCAGCAGAGCAGGTCTAAGCACTACGCCACAGCTGACTGTGGGAGCTGCACAGCTGATCTTGAACAGAGCTGTGCCTCAGTTTGTAGCATGAGATCTGAGATAGTTCTCCGTGCAGACAACCCAGCTCTCTGTGAAAACACAGGAAAATTAATGCAGAATCTGGATAAACTGCAGGCAGAGCCGACGGTTTTGTTCTCCTTCTTCTGCAGATGGGTAAACTGAGACATGAGTGTGTCCTCTCCCAGTCATGTCCTCCTCCCTCCCATCTCATACTGCTAGCATACACAAAATACATTTTTGTGCCTTTATCTTCCTTTCTATGGTGGCTTTGTGCCCATGCTCTGATTAGCCCAGTTCAGCTGCAGCTCTTGAAGAGAAGAAAAGCAACGTGATGTTGTCTCCAGTGCCCCAGTAAGACCATCATACTTTTCCAGTAGTGCTTCCCAGAAACAAGTTGCACCTGCAGGGGCATCCACCCTTTTTTATGAATTAATTTGTTCATATTTCTTAGAGAAAAAAAATACTTCTTCCTCATCAATTATTTTTTACAGAGCTGGTCAAAAAACCATTTTTTCACTATTACCCAAAGTACGATGAGCACTGGAAAAAGTTTAGAGAAAAAAGATGATTTTTTTTGAAGTTGCATAATTTGGGGTATTATCATCCCTTTTTCCACTCAATTCAGCAGAAAATGTCGTTGTGTCCAGTTTTTCTCCTTTCTTATATTTGCTGCTATTTGTTTACCATGGAGCAAGGAATTGTAGTGAATATTATAGAACAAGTAGAATGCATCCCCTTACATGACATATTTTAGTTTCACTACACTTCCTTCTGCCTTTTCTCCCTTTTTTTTTTTTTTTTTT